>NC_067400.1:211926220-212006220 GCF_016432865.1 Antechinus flavipes | reverse complement strand
TTATTTTAACTGGAAAAAAAATTAAGGTATCATGTAATCTTTCTGTAAGATTTCAATGGTGTGTTAGAGGAAGCACATTTGAACCAATTAAATTTGAACCAATTTCAACGTGAGCTTTATACCCCAGATTTTGGCAAAAGCTACAAGTAAGAGCTTGATTTGTTGTACTGTTAATTGACTACACAAGAAAATGATGGAGAAAATATTAATACAAATCAAACTTAAAAACATGTCTTGCTTTTGATTGTTAACCATTTTCTAGCATGCCACTAATTTGAAAGTCTTTAGTGGATAATGGCAATTTACACTTGTGTAGTGTTTATCATTTAATGGAGAGGGACTGCCCCTGTGATTTCATGCATATTAAGAAAACTTCCAGGTGAAGAAAATCCTGTCAAGTCTTATCTGTATCTTTTCTTCAATTTTATAAGTCTTGAAGAATTGCTTAGATCACCTAGAAAAAATTAAGTGACCTGCTCATATAAAGTCAGTATGTGTCAGCATCCTAGCTACTACACAAGTTTCATACAACTTATCACATATTTTAACCTCTTTTGACTTTAATATTAGGGCAAAAAATTGATTTTAAGATACGCATTTTAAAAACTTGAAATAAGATTGTATAGTTGAATTATGGTGTGGCCTCAGATGTTGCTTATGCTAATACCCTAAATTCTGGGTGTACTATATTTGGCACCAGCTGCATCTTACTTTGAGTGGAAATTCCTAAGGAATGTCATTGTTCTCCTCTCTTCTCTCTCTTCTTGGTCATTGTTGTTTTTCCTCTCCCACACCACTTGAATTTACTTTTTCCGTCAATTGTTTCTGCTCACTTTTTAAAAAAAGCTCTTCATTAAAAATGCTCTCTCTCTTTTTTTCAAATACCTTTTCCTGTCCGTTAGATTCAATATTGGATAAAATATAGGCTCACATACTATAATATGACTTAATTTTAAAAAGAAAGTGAATCTTAATTTTGCCAGTGATATTATATTTAATATCCAGTATGATAAAGTGTGATTTAATGATGAAGAATTAAGGAATATTTGCCATAATTAGATTAAAACAAGTGAATGAAGCAAAAAAATCCCAATTGAATATTAATTAACGAATTAATGTGCACTATAAAAATTTGAAGATGGAAGAAAGACATATTAGTACCATTGTTTTAGAAAAAAAAAACCCTCTCTTTGCCTTTACCAATTCCTCCAACTTTTGTTTTCACCTTCTCCTCCCTCCTGGCCCCCAAATTAGAAAACAATGAAGGGAAAAAGATAAAAACACTATGTAAAAATAGATTGTCATTTTTTTCAGCACTATTGTGTTGAAAGATACAGATAGCTTGATAGATTTTTTTTTTTTTTTTGCTGAGGCAATTGGGGTTAAATGACTAGTCCAGGGTCATATAGCTAGGAAGTATTACGTGTCTGAGGCCGAATTTGAATTCAGGTTCTCCTGATTTCAGCACTCTATCCACTGTACCATCTAGCTGCCCCTAGCTTGATAGTTGTTAACTTGTTATCTCTCTCCACTGGGCAACTTCCTAATATTCTTAAGTAGTAGAACTGTGCCAGTCTACACTGGTAGAAATTTCCTTATCAGGAGGCATTCCTTTATACCAATGAAATTACAAGTCTGGACAGTCAATCACAAAGAATTTATTATGGATCTTCAATATGCCCAGGACTATAATATGAGCTCAAGATATAAAAACAAAATTTATACAATCTATGTCTTCAAGCAACCCACATTGATACACAATATATAAATGAGTTTATAGAATATGTATAAAATGAGGTATCTTTGGGAGGAAAAGCATTTATCTGGGGGAAATCAGGAAAATCTACATATAAAAGATGAAATTTGAGCCAAATTTTTAAATAAACCAAGGATTCTAAGAGCCTGAGGTGAATCAAAAGATGGAAATTCTGGGCATGAGAGACAGATTCAGTACAGAATAGGGCTCAAAGATGGCAGGTTGAATGAGATGTCAGGATAGTATGTCCTGATGTACACAGATTGTGTCTTATTAATGCATAGCTAATACATGATTTATCATCTCTTTAAATACTAAATGTGACAGAAAAAAATTTTAGTAGATACTATTTTATTTTTTTCTGTTTCCATATATAGTTTTCAAAATTCTTTTTTTTTAAGTAAGATTTTGTTTCAGTTTTTTCTCCCTCTCTTCCATCCCTCTTCCCCAAGATGGCAAGTGATCTGATATATAGGTTATGCTTATGCAGTCTTGTTAAAAATATTTCCACATTAGTCATGTAGTGAAAAAGAAACAGAACAAAAGGGAAAAACCATGGAAAACAAAAAAAGTGAAAATTGTATTTTTTTTAATCTGCTTTCAGACTCCATAGTTCTTTCTGTGGATGTTGAGAGCATTTTCTATCATGAGCCTTTTGGAACTGTCTTGTGTCATTGTATTACTGAGGAGAGCTATGTGTATCATATTTAATCTTTGCACAATGTTTCTGTTACTGTGTACAATTGTTCTTCTGGTTCTCTTCACTTCAGCATCAGTTTATGTAAGTCTTTGCAAGTTTTTCTGAAATCAGCCTGCTCATTATTTCTTATGGAACAATAGTATTCCATTATGTTCACTCACCACAACTTGTTTAGCCATTTTCCTAGAAATCTTGTATTATAACCTGCACACATTAGAGATTCAATAGTCCAGTGGATCTGTGATCTTATTATGTGGCTATTGGCATCAAAGACACTGATTGAAATCCATTCATAGCTGCTCATTCTGAAACACCCTGGGCCATGTTCTGTTCTTTCTACAGGGCTATCCCTACATGATCAGCTCACTTTTTTCTTTAATAATGAATCTCATTCATATTCATATATTTCTTTAATAATGTCACTTATGCCATTCCTTCTGCTTAGCTTGTCATACTGCAAATGTTGCAGCCTGCTCCTGATTTTGTCCCCTTCTCAGGTAATCCAATCCTTCAATTCTTCAGAGACAATAATATTTCATGATTTGTAGCCCTCCAGTATCACCAGCAGAATTTTTTTTTAGGGGGTAAGGGAGGCAAAAATGGTTGGGTACATTGAGAAAGGCCAAGTAAAAAAGTGGCATCTGAGCAGTACCATGTAGCAAACTGGGAGTGTCAAATAGTGAAGGAGACATAGACTATTCCAAGAGTGATGCCCACAGAGTTTGGAAGATCGTGTGTCATATAGGAAGCATGACATATAGTGTAGGTCAGCTAAAATTCCGAGTGCAAGAGGAAGAGTATTATTAACTCAGTCTGAAACTTTGTTTGCAACCTTACTGTGAAGGACTCTTGTCAAACAGAAATTTTTATTTTATCCTAGAAATGTTAGTGAGCCACTGAAGTTTATAGAGCAGGGAAGGTACATGGTCAGACCTCATATACTCTCCCCACTTTTAGAATCCCTCCAAGCTCCTGTCTGAATGTTTTATCCCCTTCCAGATTTCTTTTATTTACTCATTTGACAGCTAGCATTTATGATTTACAAATATTATTCCATTTTATCATTACAACAACCCTGGAAGGTAAGTGTTATTAGGCAAACATATTAAGTGACTTTCTCAAGGTCACAAAGCTAGTATCTGAGGTAGGATTTAAATTTAAGAAAAATCCTGATTTCAGCTTTAATGCTCTATTCACAGTGCCACCTAGTTATTATTACTTCTTTGCATGTATGTTGTGTCCCTCTCTCTAGAATGTGAGCTCTCTGAGGGCAGAGTACTATTTCATTTTTGTGCCTTGACTTGATAAATGTTTGTTGAACTGAATTTACTGGTACATTGTAAACACAATGGGAAAACAAGTACTTTACAAATGATTGGATAAGAAAATTCTTTCAAGACTAGCAAAACTTTCATTTATGCATTCAAAACTTTCTTGGATTACTAGGAGAAATAAATATGAAATCTCTAAGGAGTTTGTGTAGATTCTATGTTCCAGGTTTCTCAAATGCTATATTCCAGGTTTCTCAGATCTGAGTGGAGAAGCTATGAGGGATAGTTTTGCAAGAGGGATGTGTAGCTCCCAGTTTTAACCACAAATTGGCTTGATTTCAACTATCCTGCAGCCTTGGCATTCACCATGAGCCAAACTACTGCAGAAAAAGTGAAGGAAGCCATTATAGCTTTTGGAGGATTGGAATTTGCCCCTGAAAATTGAGATAACTAGCATTCTAGATTGGCATATTAAAAACAAAACAAAAATCCCAGATTCCTCTGTCTTCCCATTTCATATATTGACTATATTTTTCTGTAGTATAAAAGAATATGTTTTAAAGCCAAAGTGTAAAGAAATTGGCGGGGAATGGGGTTGATTGGATCAGCTTTTTTCTACTACATTTCATTAAGGACTCTATATATTTTTCTTCCAAAAATTAAAAATAAAAAGCACAAAATCAAAACCATTAAAAAATATCATTAACTGTACGCCCATTTTGCCAACATATATTTTAAGTCAGTATTTGTAGATTTTTTCTATTTTAGCACTTAAAATTTATCTCTATACTTTGCAGCCTTAGCAAAATTTTTGCCTAAACATTCCTATGTCAAGGCTGGGCCAGGATGGATGAGGGTGTGGTGCGAGAGGCTCTTGAACTGCTACTGACCCCACCTTGTCTGTCTTGCTTTACTGTTCTTGCTTCCCCCACTAGAAGAACTACAATGATAAGGGGACTGAGAGAAGATAAACTCTTCTTTGTAGTAAAGAAATTGTTTTCTATCCTGCACCTACACTAGATTCTCTCTTTGCCAATAATGAGTTGGGGGCATTAGTGAACCAATTCAATTATATTTAAATAAAAATAATCAAATGAGATAATATTCATAATTTGCTTACTTAGAATGGTACCCAGCACATTGTAGGTGTTAAATGTTTGTTCACTTCTTCCATATTTAACAGGCATTTATTTAGTGTCTACTATGTGAAAAGCACTACAAAATGTTGGCTACAAAGATAGATTTGGAGTAAGATGATTAGAGTTTAAATCTTAGCTTTGTTGCTGGCTCCTTCTTAGACAAACTACTTCCTTGATTGTCTGCGCTTTAATTTCCTCAAATGTAAAAATTGGATGAAGTGATGTCCAAGATCTCTTATTTTTAAATCTTTCCCCTCCTCCACCACCATACTAAAACACAGTCTTGACCTTAAAGGGTTTATAATCCAGTGAGAGAGATAAAACTAGTATATTTATAATAGTGATACTGATTAGAAGAGAAAAATGTACAAAGGAGAAGGTCAAAATGATATTAGAAAATCAAGGAAGGGCCTTTATTTAGTTTTAAGGATTTCTTTAATATTTCCTTTATTTCTATGGTTTTCTTCTGTTTCTTTACATTTCCATCATTTCAGAATGCAATCCTAATCCCTCCCATAAATTAACTCAGGGCTTCTTAAATTTTTCTTTTCACCCAAGAAATTTTTCTGCCGTCTTGGTATGCAAGACGTCTTAAAGTATGCAAATCTAACATTTAATGATAATAAATCATAAATTTATTTTAAAACAATTCTTTGGTATACATATAATTGTGCCATTTATTAAAAATGAAAGCAAACTTTCATAATAATGAGATGGATGTACTTATTTATTTTGCATAATGAATTAAATCCTGGTGAAATATTTGATAACTTTTTTGTTGTCAAATTCTTCTCAACCTCCCCCCATTCAGTTATGCAACCCCATATAGGGTCTCAGTCATTAGTTTAAGAAACTTTGCTTTAGTGTATGGTCTTCATCAGTTGCTGTGATCACAAAAATTACTCATTGTAGTACACACATGTATGTACACACATAAAGTCCAATCCTAGGCTTTCACCTGAAGCTTCCCCAGGTTCTTAGGGCTTCTGGACTCAGTTTTAAGGAGTCACTTCTAGGCCAAGCAGAACACTGAAAGATAATGACACAATTTTCTCCCAAGTTTCACCTTATCAAATATATTCTAATTATTGCCTGCAAATTGTTGACTCATGCCATCCTTGATTACTTGAAAAAAACAGCCCCAAAGCTATTTGTCATTTCTTTTGAGTGGGAGAATCAATTCATAGGATCATAAGACAGCAAGGAATATTAGAGATCATTTCGTCCAATTGCAGAGAGAAGTTGTTACTTGTTTAGGGTCATACAATAGGAAATAGCAAAGATAGATTTGGGATTTAGAATCTCTGATTCCAAATCTAATAGTGTTCTTCTGACCTACATATCAAGAGCATAATCTTTGTATTGCTCTCTCAAGAGTGGTCAGTGCCTTGCATATAGTAACCCCTTAATAAATAGTGATTGAAATGTTTAATAAATAATAACAATAACATTTATATAATACTTATGTGTCAGACATTGTGCTAAGTGCTTTGTAATTATTATCTCATTTGATCTTCACAACAATCCTGAGAAATAGGTGCTGTTATTATAATATTCATTTTATAGAAGAAGAAACCAAGGCAAATAAGTGACTATTGAGATTGTCACAGGTGAAATTCAAACAAAAGTCCACTGAGGCAGATCATTTTTGTTGTTGAAAAAATTTGACATACATTACTTGTTATTAGGCAAAGCAAACAAATTTTACCAGTGGCTAAATTTTCTATAGGTATATGTTCTAGAGGGAAAAAAGAGAACTTAAAGACATGGCCAAAAAAAAAAAAAAAGATTAAAATTAAATACGAATTATTTCAAAAAAGTTAACATAGTTTGAAATTGGGATAATTGGCACCAGTAAGTCAATGAACAGTCATTCTATGAGTCAGTTACTATTTAGCTGGCATTGAGTCTGTGATTTTATTCTCAAGATTAGTCAACACCCTCTGTCAATGCAATTCTGCATCTTCTCTACAGTGTTAAAGAATTAACTGGGAAACTAAAAGGGTAAGAGACTTGAATTCAAGTCTTTCTGACTTTAGGACCAGCTCTCTAGCCCTTATGTCATGTCTCTTTGGGGGAGAGAGAAACAAAACAAGTCTTTGTCCTTGAGGAGTTTATATTTGCTTGTGAGAGAAGTAAATGACATGAAAGTAAGTAGCAAATATATACAACGTAAATAAAATTAGGGAGAGGTGGGGAAACAGTATCTAAGTCCATTGAAAAAGGTTTCTGGTATAAGGTTGTATTTGTATTGAAGTGAGCTAGAATAATAAGAGACATGAGGAGAGAGTACATTCTGGACATGATATTTGAAAAGATTGAGAAGATGGAGGAAATGGGAGATGCAGTGTCGCATATGAGGAACTCCAAGAAAAAAATGTAGAATGGGAGATGGGGTATGATCTGTAATAAATTGAGGGAGAAAAGAAATGCAAGGGGGAGAAAAGAAAGGAAATAGAGGAAGAGGAAGGGGAAGGAAAGAAGGCAAGATTTTTCTAAAAAGATCTAAAAAAGCAAGTAACGTAGGAAGACAATACACAATAGAGAAAGAGAGGGAAGGCAAAGCATATCACAAGGCTGGTAGAATGGGGAAGAACTGGATTAATGATCAATGTAAGGATTAGTCTTGTTTTAATATTCAATAATTTTTCATTTCAGGCCAGTCCTCTACTCCAAACTTACCTCCCTTACATATCCATAGGGATATATAAGGTATACTTACTGACTGTACTTCTATCCCTCTAGTTTTCTTCAGTTTCATTTCATAAATATTTTTGATATTCAAAGAAGGAATATAACTTATTTCTTTGCCAGCTTTTTAAATGTAAAATAAATTATTAGCATTAGAATTTATCCTGACCCTTTTACTTGGCCCCTTCCTACTTTTCCAATCTTCTAACACCTTCCTCCATGTGCTATTATCTAGTGACTTTGGCTTTTTTGCTGTTCCTGGTGGAAGACACTCCATCTCCTGATTTTGTATTTTCATAGCAGGCATTTCTCCATGCTTGGAATTCTCTTCCTGTTCTGTACCTTGCTTCCCCAACTTCCTTCAAATTTCAGCTAAAATCCCATTTTCCACAAGAAACTTTTCTTGGGTCTCTTTTAATTTAAGTGCCTTCCCTTTGAGATTACCTCCAATTTATCCTTTGTAAATCTTGTTTGTAATAGTTGTTTGCATGTTGTCCTTAGCTTTAGATTGTAAACTCCTTGAGGGCAAAGATTTTTTGCCTTTTTTGGTATCCTCATTGTGTAGTATAATGCCTGACACATTTAGTAAACTTTTCATAAATGCTTGTTGACTGATTCAAAGCATTTAAAATATTCTGAATCCTTGGGGTGGGTCACCACCAGGAGCAGATTTGAAGAATATATTACTGCCATTGGTTTCATGAGTTTGTAGATGTGTTCCTCTCCTTAAGTTAATGGAAGGAGTTTGGAGAAAAATTTGCGTGGTAAAGAGGTTTTGAGATAAATTTCCTCCCAACATACCTTCCCTTAGCCTCTTATTGCCTTTGTTTCTCCTGTCAATTTCTACCTATTTTTGCTCCCAGCCTGGGCTTCAGTCAAATACTTCAATACCTCAGACATCTTCAAATATCTTATACAAGTAAGTTTATTTAATCCTTTAAAAATTATTTATCTTTTGTGTCCATGTTGTCTCAATTTCCTCCTATATCTTTCTTCCTTCTCTTCTGAGAGAGCCATTTATAAAGCGGAATGATTTTAAAAAATAAGGAAGAAGGCAAAAAAAAAAAAAACACACACACAAAACAGCAAAACTGATTAGTATATTAAACCAATCAGACAACCTATGCAATGTTCCACAATCCGTGGACCCCAGGAGAAGGGGAAATTGTCTTCTCAAATCTTTTGAGCCATTAAAATGGGTTGTTTCATTCTCAGCTGATGAGGCTGAAGGAAAGAAATATCAGAAACTTTTGTATGATGACAACAACAAAACCTACTGCTCAACCTTCTTTTTCATTTTTAATGTAGTGAAATATTGTAAGACCTAGAGAGAGGAACTGCCAGGACCTGTTTATTTAACATCCAGAACATGTCCTAACTATTAAAACGTGTTCTACTTGGAGAGCTACCTAACAATTTCAGTGTATACATTTTCACTTACTAAGGTTTTTCATTTTGTTTTGTTTTTTTAAACAACTAGAGTTTGGGTGTTAAAACTTATCTGGCCACCTCTCTAGATATGTTTCCGGAAAAGGAGGAAGGGAGCAGTGGAATGCATCAAAAATTTTTCTTTTGCCCATTTTATAAGTGTCTTTTACAAGAAAATTAAAGTTTTCATTTATTATCAGCAAACATTTCCTATGTGTAAAGTATTGTACAAAGGAGACTTGAAGAAAATAACCTACAATGTAGGAAAGTGCAGAAACAGGTGCAGAAAGGGTCTAGAGAAGAGGAAATCTACTTGAGGATGGTTTCATCAGGACATCTTTCATGAAAGAGGTAAGATATTAGATGAGCCTGAACAGTGGGTAGTAGTTATACAATTGGAAATGTTGGAAGAGGAAAGGAGGAGAGTAAGACATTCCAGATTTAGGGAATGGCATGAACAGAAGCATTGAGGTGGAAGAATTTCAAATGGTCAACTCAGTTTGGCATATTTTGCCACAATAAGTGGAAAAATGATGTTGGAAAATAAAATGGCGTACAAGAATATGATCATTTATGTAAACATGCATTTAGGTCTGAATGGCAATTTGGCAGTCATCTAGCTTCTCCAGAACTCTTATATTCTAAATGAGGAGATGGGCTCAGAGAAGTTGTTAATGTGCTTGTAATAAGTGGCATAAAACCTGGATTTGAATCCAAAGTCCTGATACTAAATCCAGAACTCTCCGTTGTACCACTACTTCTATTATATCTCAACTGAATCCCTAAAAATAGGAGCTGCAATCATCATAGCTAAAGAAATGAGATATTGAAATGATGGTTTTTTGCTTTATTTTGTTTTGTTTTGAGTGTGTACTTCTGATTTCATGGTGTAGGGAACTACTGATAGGGAAATTAATCTACCAATACAGAGTAGCAATTCTGCAATTTGTTACAGCCTCAGTAAGTTAATGAAACAATATATTGGAATGGCACAGCAATCGAGTTCTGAAAAGAATGGCCAACTAAGATAATACACAGATCTCAATAGTGAGGCATAATTGTACCTAATTTTAGTTTTTTCTCTTTCAAAGTGACAAATTTAATAGAAAAATAAGTGAGAAAATCACGGGATAGATTAAGAAATGTCAGTATTGGTATTGCCTATTATAGTTTGCAAATGCTTTCACATTACTTCTTTAATTTATTCCTAATAATGATAAGTATAGGAAAACAGGTCCTAAAATGAGTGGTATATATGTAATTTGAACTGGTCTCAGACACTGCTTTTATGATCCTGGGTAAATCATTTAACAAGTGTTCACCTTAGTTTCCTTATCTGTGAAAAACATTTGTTTCCCAGATTTGTTGCAAGAATTAAATTAAATAATATTTGTAAAGTACTTTGGAAATCTTAAAGCTCTTTATAAATGCTATGCTTCTCTTCCTCCACCTCTTCTTCATCATCATCATCATAATCAAATTTCTGACTACAAATATAGTTTGTTAACATATTATATTGCTTTTTGTGATAGCCCCCTCTGACACTTAAAATTTAAGATTCTTCTAATGTACTTAATGTATTCTCATCGTTATAATTTTAATACAAATCTATATTAACTATACTAATACTATGCTATATGTTGAATATATGCTATAATATATAAATATTACATACTAAATTAAGGAACATCTCCATACATGTACATATCTGTTCATAAATATTATACATATCTGTATGCACATATGAATGTGTATTCTGCTGTATACATATTGGAAGAATGTAAGGATGCTAGATTTGAACTAAGAAGACTTGGATTTGAATCTCAGGCTCTACCAGTTAATTTCTTCTGTAATCTTGAACAAATGACTTAACCTCTCTGGGCCTCAGTTTCTTCATTGATTAAAAAGAGAGGACTGGACTACATGACTTTAAGGGTCCCTTTCACATTTAAATCTATAATCCTACATCCTATAGCAAGTAATTTAAGGATAAGAACTAGACTAAGACTAGCTAGTCCAACTCTCAATTTTTATGAGCAAGAAAACTGAACTTTAAGACATGAATTTGCTTTCCCAAGATGATGTAACTACCTAGTGCTAGAATCTGGTTTTGAACCCAGATACCCTTACTTCTGCCAGTTATACCACTCTTCCTCTCAACTGAGGCCAGGAGAAGTTCAGTGATCTATCTAAGGTAACAAGTGTTATTGGTCAGTTGGTTCTGATTCTTCCTGACCCCATTTGGAATTTTCTTGGCAAAGATACTGGAGCAGTTTTCCATTTCCTTCTCCAATGACTTGCCCAGGGTCACAAGGCTGGTAAGTGTCTCAGATTAGATTTGAAGTCAGGGAGATGAGTTTTCCTGACTTCATACCTAGAACTTTATCCACTGTGCCACCTGATTGTCCCAAATAGTAAATAGTAAAGACATCACTTTCTTCCTCTAAAAAGAAAGCTTGATAGAATATATCCTGATTAAAAACTACCCAAGTTTTTATGAGTAATATAGCCAAAAATAAAATTGTTTCATAATTTTCAAACTTCCATGAAATTTATCTCACTTTTTTTTCCTATGACAATTATTATCTAAGCTTGTTGCTAATTACTTTTTATATATTTGTGGTTTGTTTTCCCAATTAGATTGTAAAATTCCTTGAAGACAGGGCTCCCGGCATATACTTATTCATATTCTTATAGCTAAAGAAAAAGGTTAGAGAAGGAGCTCAATAAATATTTATTGATTGGTTCTGTAGGCCTTTTTTAATTTTAAGATTTAGTGTGAGCTTAATTTGGGAGCATAAACAAATTTTTCATGAAACAGAAGAGAATTAGCATTGTGAGAAAGCAAGCACATTCGTTTTTTATGGCCAGAAGTGGCTATATCTTTTCTCTGTCCCATGTTAAGTTTACCCAGACATTTGTTTTAAAACTTTAAAAACACTCTTACTAGAGATGTGAATTCTGTTCAGGTTTTCTTTCCAGAAACAAGAAATAAAGAAGCCTCTCCCAGATTGTAATAATGTTGAAAAAGAGGTGTGGTGCGGATTTAAGAGCATGTCTAATTCCAGACCATTCTTTATTTGAAGGGGCAAGATGCTAAGGATTGGGAAATCATTGTTTGATACTTTTACTGAATGACCTCTGCATCTTGGAGTTCATTCCATCTGGTTATACCCATCCTCTTTGAAGTCATCTTTTAATCTGGAGGAAGGAACCCTAATCTTTCTTATGCTAAGAACCCCTTTGGCAACCTAGTGAAGCCAAATGAACCCTTTTTTTTAGAATAACATTTTTCAATAAATTGAAAGAAAAGTTAGTGAAAACAAAGATATAATGGATCATGATCACTGTTTTTTCAATTATGTTTAATTTTATATTCTTCAATATTGTTGTATCTCAGGGAATTAGGGACACTCTAGGAGAGGAAGAGAGATGGGGCAACAGCCAGTCTGTTGGAGCAGTCAGGATACACACAGCATTTATCCGTTAAGTTTGCTATTTTACATGGGTGAGGATTGTGGAGCCCCAAAACAATTAAAATAGTAACATCAACAATCATTAATCACAGATCACTATTATAAATATATAATGATGAAGATGTTTGAAATATTATGAGAATTACCAAAATGAGACAGACACAACAGAAGTGCAAGATGTTGGAAAAAATTTTGCCAATAAACTTGGTTGATGTGGGTTTGCTACAAACCTTCAATTGTGGGTTTTTTGTTTTTTTTTTTTTTTTTCTGGATACAAAATGGCATTTTCTTTTTTATTATTATTATAACTTTTTTTTTCATAACTTTTTATTGACAAAGCCCATGCCTGGGTAATTTTTTTTACAACGTTATCCCTTGCACTCACTTCTGTTCCAACTTTTCCTCTTCTTCCCTTCACCCCCTCCCCCAGATGGCAAGCAGCCCTATACAAGTTAAATATGTCGCATGTTTTTTTTTTAAAGGCAATATATGTGAAGTGCAGCAAAGTGAAGTCCAAGAAAAGGAGATATGTCTGTAATTGTCCAATCTAATGGCCTTTGCTCTATCTTTATTCTTTTTTTTTTTTTTTTAACCTTTGCAGCATTTTTTATCTTGGACTACTTCCCTTTGTCATATGCTTCTCCACTTCCCTGATGTGTTCATCCTCATTATCTTTGCTGGCTCTTCATCATCTTCCTGCTCTCTCGTTATTGTTTGAATGTGTTCCTTTTTCTTTCTAGGTTGCTTCTCTTAATGATGTCAATAACCTTTCAGTTTCAGTGCTGCCTTTTAGATGAAGATTGTTTTTATAAGACTGATATCATTTTGGATATACTTTTATTCCCCTTAGCTTTATCACCACATTCTCTTTGTTCTTCCTATACTTGCTCCTTCTTTCTTTTTAGCTGGGTGCCGTTCTCTTCCTTATTCTTTTAGGGGATTCTGTCTTTGATCCTATTCTTATATTCTCTATAGTCTCGCCCTACACAATCTCACTCTCATACAGTTTAAGCTATCATCTTTATGTAGACAAGTGAATCCCAAATCTCTCTTGGACTTCCTCTTCCCACCTTTTACCCTAAAAGGACTCTGCTACCACTTGCCTGAACTGTTGTCTTGCTAATTCATCTTAACATTTCAGGGTTGTCATGAATCCCTTTGACCATATGGTAAAGCCAGTGGATCCTTTCTTATTATAATCTTTTTTAAAAGCATCTAGGAGTACAAAGAATACTTTTTTTTTCCTCAATAGTATTTTATTTTTCTAAGTACATTTAAAGATACTTTTCACCATTTACTTTTGTAAGATTTTGTATTCCCAAACTTTTCTCCTTCCATCCCCTTCTTTTCCCTCCCCAAGACAGCAAGCACTTTGATATAAATTAAACATGTTTAATCCTTCTACATTTACTGCCATATTTGTCATGTTGTAAGAGATCAAACTAAATCAAATCAAACTAAAGGGGGAAAAAAAAAAACATGAGAAAGGAAAAACAATGTGAAAATGGTTCACATTTAGTTTCCATATCCCTCTCTCTGGTTGAGTTTGGTACTTTCCATCCTAAGTCTATTGAAATTGTCTTGGATCATTGCTGAGAAGAGCTAAGTCTATTATAATTAATCATCACATAATCTTGCTGTTACTATGTACTGCTCTCCTGGTTCTGCTCACTTCCCTCAGCATCAGTTCGTGTACATCTTTCCAGGGGAAACCTATTTTATTAATTAGAGGTGGGTAGATAGTGGATAGAGTATTGACCTTGGAGTCTGAAAGATGTGGAAGAAATTTTCTCCTCTAAAATGGAGGTAATTATCACCTACCTTCCATGGTTGTTGTGAGGATAAAATGAGATAATAGTTGTAAAAATAAACTTTCCTAATGCAAACTATTATGATGATTAAAATATATTTTTAAAAGAATTAAGTTCACATTTCCTAAGATAAACACCCTTGTTTCTTACTGTTGCTAAAACAATTTTCATTATACATACATGCATGTGGTCACATCATTGAAAAATTAACCAAAAAATCAACACATTATAAAATGTTTTCTCATTTTTTACCAAGTAAAATTCTAAAAACAAGCAAAGAAACAAAAAAGTAGGAATTCAAATCCTTCCATCATCTGATGCTAGTTTTAATAGGTTTATGCACATCATGTATTCTAGCCGAACTGTACTTATCTGTTCCTAGAAAACCCTTATTCTGCTTTTTAACCTATATTTTAATTTGTGTTTTTTTTCCTTTACCTGTCTATTTACCCATCCTTTAAATCCCACCTTTTACCATCTTCTGTTAAAGCCTTTCCTGATTTTCCCATCTCTTCCTTCATTTTGTCTATGAGAGAAAGGACCAAGAAATTTGTTGGATTGAATTATACTGCAATCTAGAAATGCCCTCACTATAATTTTGTCTGCTATAAATCTCATTTCTGAGTGTGCCTGTATTTAGTAGTGATCCCATCTGTATCCTTTTAATCTGTGCTTCTAACTTATTGTGTGACAACTATTAAATTTGTATCTATAAGAGATTCTCCTTGTAGTAAAATGCTGGGCTTTAAGATGTCTATTTTGGTATTTCAAAGGCCTTTTGGACTGACTTCTAGATTCTTGGCTGTGATCTTTTTTTTTTTTTTTTTTTTTTTTTTTTTTTTTTTTTTGAAGCCTGTTCCTTTGAATAACTGGGACATTATTTATAATCATGTGTAAGGGATTTTTAAAAGTTTTAAAAGGAGCTCATTAAATATAGACTTTTCCTTCACTTTCCATCCCTAGTCATTTAACCTCTTTCAACTTTTTTCTACAGTTGTAAAAAGGGTTAGGCCATAAAGACTTTTGGAGATCACTTCACAAGATTGATCTTGTAAGCAGATAATATAAGTTAGCAAATCTTACAAATACTTATATTAGCTACTATTACTACGTGGAGACAGTTATTTTCTAGATAACTGGTCATTAAGTCATCAGATTTTCCTCAGTATAAAGATAATTAAGAAAAAACACAGACTTTTTCCTTTTAATCATTAAACTAGTTACTTCAGTGATCTGACCTTTAGGAACAAGTGTAACAATTTTAGAATACATAATTTTAGAATATAAAATCTAAATACTTTTGTTCTTTAATCTCAAAGGTTAAAGGTACTAGAGAGTTTGCACATTTGTCAAAAGTAATAGAAAAAAATTGTAATTCATATGGCAACCAACTCAAATACTGTTAGTAATGTCTAGGCTATCCTGACTAATTGTAAACATGCTGTGTCTGTTATTTGTGTGCTAGCTGCCACAAATTGGTTTATATTTTTGATATTTAAGTTGAATTCCAAAAAAAGAAAATATAAAGATTTATTATTCCTTTTCTCTGTTAACCTTTCAAGTTATGAAAGAACATATTGATGTAAAATGAGAACTGTAAATTATGTTGATAAAGAGTTACTTTATATTCTTTTTCTCCTTTAAAATAGTCAGCTAGAATTCCATTTTAATGATCCAGTAAGTACTCTCAGAATTGTTGTGATGTAGCCAAGCTTCTAAAAATATGGAAATCTGTTAATTACAGTAGAAAGAAGTGGTAAAACTTCATTGTGAAAACTTTTTGTTTGTTTATATTAAAACATGGTTAGTGTGTGCTATTTTTGCTAACAGTAACTAAGAAGAGAGTTTTTGTCTTGCTGGACAAAAGAAACAATACTATTCCTTTCTGCTGTAACTGTGTGGCTGAAATAAAAGAAAATTTGAGAATATTTTGATATGATTTTCAAAGTATTATGTTGGTGATTTTTGCATTTTACAAAATACACTGTTATTTCCTTATAGTAAAATATGTTTACACATTAGGAAATTATGCAAAAAAAAATCAATTCAGGGTGATGACTAATTGGGTAGTGCTATTGGGTTTTTTTGTTTTTTTTTTTTTGGTTTGTTTTTTGCAAATTAATAAATTAACAAACATTACTTAATGTACAAATAGTTGTATTTGATACAAGGGCAATGGCCCCTTCCTTCAAGCAATTTAAAATCTAGATATGGTAATCCTTATAAATTAAGTAATAATTCTAGATGATCTACGATGTGGTAAATATTCAATGAGCAGGGCAGATAGTAAGTGTTCCAGGAGCTTAAAGTTGAGCAGTTTTGTGGTAGTGTATAGAATGAAGGCTCCAGGGCAGAATTTTAACCCAGAACTGGGAAGCATCTTAGAGATCATCCTATTTAATCAAATCTGTTACATATTGGTAGTTTATAGTATCTAGAGCACTAGAGGTTAAGTTAATTGCCAGATTTCTCATGTTGTTTTAGTTGCATACTCTGGGCAGCTAGGTAATAGTGGACAAAGTGCTGGACTTGGATCCAGAAAGATTCAGTTTCCTGAGGTCAAATGGTCTCAGACACTTGCTGTGCAATCCTGGGCAAGTAAATTAACTCTTTTTGCCTCAGTTTCCTCTTTTGTAAAATGAGAAAAGGAAATGGCAAACCAGTCCAGAATCTTTGCCAAGAAAACCCCACATGGGGTCATAAAGAGTTGAACATGACTGAAAAACTTGAACAGATGCTCTCATATTGCAAATCCTGTGATGTTTTCTCTGCATTATTTGAGTTTGGCTTTGAAGGAATGATAGAATTTAGGTTTGGAGAGGAATATGAAGAAGTTAATTCTAGGCAAAGAAACAGGGTATGATAGTTTTGGTGATGGTAGCTACATTGGGAGTCCCTTGTAGCTAAAGTGGACTGACTATTGAGCTATGACCAGATTGTAGGGATTTTTACACAATAAACCAAGGAATCTGAGTTTTTTTTCTATAGATGATGGAAAATTGTTGAAGGTTTTTGAGCAGAAAAATTAACTATTCACGGTAGTGCTTTGTATGATTATGTATTTTGGAAGCAGTTAAAGAGAATTGGATTGGGGAGGAAGGAAAATTGAGAGGAAACCAATCGGGAAGCACATCTAAGTTAAGTTCATCTTGTTTCCAATTCAATGCTCTTAACTTTTGCATCATAGTTTCTGTCTTATGTGATATAAACACTACTTTTTAACATCTAACATTTCACATAGCTCCGGCTTCACGTTGTCGTTACATTTGTAGTTAATTTTGTTCTCTCCAAAAGAAGAGCAAAATGATTCTGCCTTGGTGCGTGTATTGTTTTGCTTAGTTCTTGCAATGATTTTGTACTTCTTAAGGAGTATCAAAGCTACTGATTGGAAAACACTAGTCTATTTCATTCTTCTACTAGTCTAGAATTTTTGAGTGCTTCTATTATGTAGGAGTGGCCTTCTAAGAGACATTGATGTAAATATATTACCAAGGAATAGGAGGGGAAGCTGCATTTTTGAGAATGCGTTCCCTCTATTACTGCAGGCTAGTATCTTTTCTGTAATTTATACTCTTAAGAGAGTTGTCCTAAAATACTGAAAGATTATTTAGTTGGTATGTGGTTTCAACCAAAGTCTTCCCGGCACTGAGGATGGCTTTCTAGCCTCCACACCAACTCATTCACAGTAGCAAGGCAGTGTTCATGTAGGCTGTTGGTCCAGGATTTGGAGAAGACAAAATTGGATATTTTACTGATATTTGTTCAACTGAGATTTTACTCTTGTACAATTTTATGCAAAATAGGTAATGGTCTGGGAAATGCATTTACTTCCAGCTTATATTCTTTACACATTTCTTTGGACTGTGGACAAGAGTATTGGATAGAATATCTGGCTGTTCTGTTGCGGGATTTACAGGTTCTTCTGGGAATAAACTAATGGCCTATTATTAGCAGATTCAACCGTATTGAAATAACTGAATACATAATTTGAGAGCATTTAGAAGCAAATACTTAGGCTCAAGAAAATGAGGGGGGGAGAGTTATTAAAATCCGGTCAGTTTAGGGAGGATTTGTGGAAGAATCAGTATTTGACTTACTGCTTAAATGATGAAGAGAAAACATGATGCAATAATACAATTTCATCTCACATTTGTGGAAGTGCATCTCTTATCACCAGACTTCTATTACACTTTTTTTGGTTGTTTTTTGATTCTCTAAAAAACATTTATTTATTTACTTACTTATTTTCGTCAGGTTTCTATAGACAGTTTTGGCATTTTGCTTTAATGTTGAATAGAGAACAGAAAATGACAATTTCAGTGTAAAGAATAATGAATGAGCTCATGTCTTAGTTGGACTGATGCTTCTGCAAGTAAGACTTTAACAAGGAAGGACTATTATTAGCATTAATGACATTCAACATATATCAATGTCTCTACTAATAAATATCCTTTTGATATATTTAATGTTGCAATGGTTTCTACAGTGGAGAAGTAATGTCACCCACCTACACCTTCCTTTATGGTATTAAAACTTCATTTTGGCATTTAGTATGCTAGATTTAGTATATGCTCCGTGTGAGAAATAATTAGAAAGGGCTTGGTCCGAATAGCAACCAGAAAAACAAACATAAGTTATTCTGAATGCCATTATTAAGAATGGTGCCAACATCTTTCCATAGGATCATAGATTTAAAGCCAGATGTTAACAATGCATCATTCTCTGCATTCAAATGCACTTCTAGTAAACAGCATCCAATAATTAAGTAATAACTAATTTAGTCCAGATAGGACTTAGATTTAAAGTGTTTATTTTCAAAGTCTATGCAAAGTACAATGCTTTAGGCTTGGTGTATTCTCAGTGAATATTCCTTGATTTGATTTTGGTTATTGTTTGAATCAAATCTAGCACTAAGTAATAATCAATTGGAATTTAGTAAATGCTTATTATGTGCAAAGAGCTAGGGTAGAAAGTTAGTCACTGCCTTCAATGAGTTTATATTTTGTAATGAAACTTTACTTCTCTCTTGAAATAAAGCGATATAAGTACTGCAGAAAGTAGTTATCAAGGCCCTATTATTATGTGTAATCATGCATAGAATTGTAGATTAATAGCTGGACAGAATTTGAGCAATAATCAAATCCAGGAAATCCCACACAGTCATACAACTAACAAGCCTCTGAAATACAATTTGAACCCAGGACTTCTGTCTGCAAATGTACTGCTCTTTTCAATGGCATGCTGACTATTTTGTATGATACTTGTTCAGGAAAACTAGCTAATGTCTACAATTCCTAAACTTTATTTTCTAGCAAAAATATTTTAAAATGAAGTTTTACAAATGTTTTTTACAAGCATCTATATTATTTAGTTATTTAATTATTTATATTAGTTACACTAATAATATTAGTATATTATTTAGTGTAATTGTCTCAAAAGAATTATATTATTATTATATCCATCAAATGGCAAGTTCATTACTTTTTTTTTTTTTAAGCTTGTTGGCTTCCAAGGCAAATCTGCATAAGCTGGAAGCAATTTGCAGCAGTAGATGATCAACGTAGTTCTCAGGTTAGAGCACCTCATGTAGACTGCCTAGGTATAGAAGGCTTGCAGTATGTATCCCTATTAACAAAATCTCAGTGCCTTGAAATTTTGAAGTAATTTAGTGACATGTTACACATTTTTAGGAGTTTTAACTGATACTTCTGGAGGGCCATTAGCATACAGTTTAAAAAATTAAAATAGCCTCCCATTTCAGACTTAAAATGCAGTCTCTACCATCTTCTATATAGCTAGTTTAATGTAATGAAAAGAATAAATACCTAAGTTATTGACTTTGGCTCTTCCTCGTCTATTGTTATATGACCAATTTCCTTAACATACTTGAATGTGCTATTAATGATAGTGTCACAGAGTTTCTATAGGGGAGGTACTATTTATTAAAGAAAATTTTGTTTCCAAAGAATTTCTTTTGTTTTAATCTTATCCATTGTTGGAGTATAGAACAGTAGGGAAAAGGAGGAAGAGAGACGTTAGGAAGTGAATATTTTTCTTTTTCTTTCTTTTTTTCTCTTGATGTAATTTTTATTTATTTTTTTTAAATAACTTTTTATTGACAGTACATATGTATGGGTAATTTTTTATAACATTATCCCTTGCACTCACTTCTGTTCTGACTTTTCCCTCCCTCAACCCCTTCCCCTAGATGGCAGGCAGTCTTATACATGTTAAATATGTTATAGTATATCCTAGATACAATATATGTGTGCAGAACCAAACAATTCTCTTGTTGCACAGGAAGAATTGGATTCAGAAGGTAAAAATAACCTGAGAAGAAAAACAAAAAATGCACACAGTTCACACTCATTTCCCAGTGTTCCTTTTCTGGGTGTAGCCGATTCTGTCCATCATTGATCAGTTGGAACTGAATTAGATCTTCTCTTTGTTGAGGATATCCAGGAAATGAATATTTTTCAAAATTTTTCTTGCATATGCCTGAATTTATGATAACAAAGATAGATTTGTGGTGTAATTTATACTAAAGTTAGATGGTTGTCAATTCATTGGATAAACGGTTGTTATTGTAACCTTTTTTGCTGCATGAAACAATCCTCTGAGATTGGCATTGTAAATACAATTATTTGCATTTTATAGATTTGGAAATTGAGGGTCAGAGAAATTAAGCAGCTTACCCAATTGTTACTTAACTAGTAAATGTTATAATTAGAAGGAAGTAAGAATCTGGTATGTGAACATGGATCTCTTTTTATCCCAAGTTCATCACTCTTTCCACATTGACTCTCTAAATCTTCTATATTTTTATTTTAAAATTAAGTTAATTTAACTTTGTAACTGCTGCCTAATACAGTGCTCCAGTGCTTGGCACATAATGGGTATTTTAAAAATGCTTGATTGATAAATGGTGGTTTCTATTGCTTTTTTTGTTGTTTGGGGGCTTCTGGTTTGTGAAATTTCATTATGTTAAATATTAAATATATTTAATATTTGGTTCATTCTCATTTACATTAAAACAAATATATGGATTTTATGTAGATTTAGACTGCTAAGAAGTATCTTGGTACAGTGGAAAAAATATTCTCTTTACAGTCAAATACTTTGGCCAATTTATGTAAGTTCTCTGGGCCTTAGATTTCTCCTATGGAAAAAGAGATTGTGATGAACAGAGTGCCTTTAAAGATTTCTTCTATCCCTAAATCTATGATCTTTTGATATTATGTCTCCAATGTGAAAGAGCTTTAAAGGAATGGACTCAACAATGCATTTTTGTGAGTAACATTGCATACTGGCCTAATTACATAGTTAAATATGCAGCTTAAAAAGAAAAAAATTATTTTGGTTACAAATCTTTAAAATTCATGTTGAATTTTTAATTATATATCCACCATTGGAATGTGAACCCATTAAGGGCAGAGTTTTATTTCTTTACTCTCCTGAATTGAGCATAGTGCCAGCAGTAATAGATACTCAGTAAATGCTTATTCATTCATTTAGTAATTCAGTAGATTTAAAAATTCTCCAACTAAAAAGTTAATATTGGCTATTTTGACAGTTTAGGTTTCTTATTATTAAACCATTTAATAACTTTCTTCAACTTTCTTTGTGAGTTGTAAAGAGTGTTGTATAGCTTTCAATCAACTACAAATTTTTATGTTAATATTTAAAAATCACTTAATTTTAATTTTTTGTTACATGTAAACAAATTATAAAATTTCAGTTTAAAAAATTTTGAGTTCTAAATTTTCTCCCTCTTTCCTCCCCCCTGCTTGAGAAGGCAAACAATTATAAATTATGCAGATCAAAAAACCAAGAATAATAAAGAAAGCCAAAAAAAGAGGTATTCTTCAATTTGCATTCAGACTCCTTCAGTTCTTTCTTTGAAACTAGATAGCATTTTCCATCACAAGTCAACAGTTTATTATTAAACACCTACTACATGCGTATTTATTGGGTTGCATGAGAAAATTAATTTTGGTTACAAATCAAAGTTTATGTTGAAGTTTTAATCGTATGGTTAAGCTGCTGATACTCAAGCACTCCTGAAAAATTAGACACTATATATAATAAAATTCAAATTTCACAATTGATTAAGAAACTATATAGGCTTTTAACTACATTTTTATTGTTATGTCTTACAGGATTACAAAGCCATTAACTTTTGCTGACTGTGTTGGAGATGAACTTCCTTTAGGGTGGGAAACTGTTTATGATCAACAAATTGGAATCTATTACATGGACCATATCAATCGTGAGTAGAATGACATGACTTAAATTTTGTATTTTGCTATTTTTGCTAAGAAGTGCAGCATTTAATAAGAATAAAACTTAACATGAAGTTTTTACTAGGTTTCATGTGTTGATTCTTAAGAAGTTACCAAAAAGATAAAAATTATTTGTTTATTAAATGAATCAATATTTCCCAATATAGCTATCATTGGAAAGAAAAACAATCTGTAGTTTTTCATATTATTGAACTTATTAGAGCTAATTGTATCATGCTTGCTTTTGCTAAGGATGGAACATAATATGTTTTATAAAAGACACCAACTTCATTTTAATTCTTCATGTAGGAATTAAATTTGCCATTTAGTCTGGAAATGGAAACACATTATTAAAGTAAGATGATGGTTTCTCGCAAATGTGACTTAACAGTTCCTGAAAGTGAACTTAATTGTTCACTTTAGCTTAATAGTAATTTTATTTTAACTTCTAATGACAAAAGGTCATTTGTGCAGGGCTCAAGTATAGAAAGATATCCCCAATTCCTTAAATTCTATTATTTTCTTTCTGTAATCATATCATTATCAATTAAGCTACTGAATGTGATAATTGACTATCCTATGATTCCATTTAAAACTCAGATTTCCCAAGTCACCATTCTTTTCATTGGCCTCTGTTCTTCTGTCTTTGTTATATCTTCCATTAGAATGTGAACCCATTAAGGGCAGAGTCTTTTTCTTACTCTCACATCTCCAGAATTGAGCATAGTGCCAGCAATAAAAGATACTCAATGAATGCTTGTTTATCAATTTAGTAGTTTTGTGGATATGAAAAGATTCCAATTAAAAAATTAATATTGACTATTTTGACTGTTTAGGTTCTTATTATAAAATCATTTAGTAGTTTTCTTTGATTTTCTTTGTGAGTTGTAAATTTTTCACTTGATTTTCAGCTTAATGTAGTAGTACTTAGCACTACTGCTAATTCTGAACACCACTTCCACTTGGTTCCACATCCTATTTACCTATTTCTTTTTAATATCCTATAGTAATTTAAATATAGAGGCTGTTTATTGTTGGTGTTATTATGCTTTCTTGCATTTTTTTCATTCATTTCATTTATTAAACATATTTTCATGGAATTTCAGAATTGGAATCTTGGAGACATGTTTGGCAAATATGGCCTTTACCTGAACAGGAATTCTTGACAGTATCCCTGTCAGGGTTAGTTGTTAACAGTCTTTCTGAACAGTCCCAGGGATGCAAACTTACTGCTCTCTATAGTATTTTAAACAACTTCAGACACTAAGATTTTTTTTTTTTTCCTTTTTCAAGATGAAACCTGGTGCTTTACAGCTTTCCATCCATTGTTTTTTAGTTCATAGAACATGTGATCATACATTTGGAGGTTATCTAGTCCAATTCCTTTATTTTACAGATTAGGAAACTGATGGTACTCTGAGATCTGTGTGATCTCAGAGTGACAGAGCTAAGATTCAAACTCAGGTCCTGTTGTAATACAGGAGTCACTTGCCAGTGGCTCCTGGAAGTCTAACTCAGACCTGTACAATAGATCTCTTCATGCGAGAAGATGATGATGATGATGATACAAGGAGACTGAGAGGCAGTTAAGTTCTCTGACCTCAACAAAGAGGCAGTTGTATTGTTTGACCTCTCTCCTCTTCCCTCTTGCCTCCAATTTATTTTCATTCCCAATCCACAAGGAACATCTGTGAAGACTACTTTGCATCTCCTTTAAGTGTTATGATTCACAGCTGTGGGGGCTCCAGAGAATTAACCTGCCCCTTCACTTAGGCATGGTCCTTAATATCACCCTGTCTCCAGTTTTGCCATATTTGAAAACGAACAATAAGTTCT
This sequence comes from Antechinus flavipes, assembly GCF_016432865.1. NCBI lineage: Eukaryota > Metazoa > Chordata > Mammalia > Dasyuromorphia > Dasyuridae > Antechinus > Antechinus flavipes. The sequence continues at coordinate 211,981,830 of NC_067400.1, read as the reverse complement.
AATCCATTTTCCTCATGGCAACTTTTGAAATATTTGACACTTATTTTAAATCTCCTTTCAGCTAATTCTTGTGCCCTAACCATTCTGGTAAATTACTGAATGTACTCTTTTATTAATTTGCTGTATAAAATATGTGGTACAAAATTCAATACAATATTCCAGAATTGATTTGACTATGACATTACAATGGAACATCATCTTTCATGTTCTAAACACTTCATATGAAAACATACACAATTCAGTTGTCATGTAATGTTTGTTATATGACAGGCACTATAGGAGGAATTTCAGTAGTTTTTAATCTAACAATGATATAAATAATGACAGTTTGACATACTGTTCCAGCAGCCTTTCAGGTTTAGAAATTCAGTCTTCTAAGTTCACTAATTTGAACAGACTCTGGGAACTGAGTCAGTATAATCAAATTCATATAATAGTGCATAGTTTATCAGTTTACAATGGAAACTGTGTGTGACATGTCAGCCAGATAATAAATATTTATTAATCACTTACTATGTGATGGATACAGTGTTAAGTGCTGAGGCTTAAAAAAAAAGGCAAAAAGCTGTCTACCTTCAGAGAACATATTATCTAATGAGGAGAACAGAAAACAAACAATGCATGCAAACCAGTTTTATATATATATATATATATATATATATATATATATATATATATATATATATATATATAGCTATAACTAAGATAAATAGGAAATAATTCAGAGAGAGGAGGCCCTAGAATTAAGAAATTAGCAATTAACAAAGACTTCCTGTAGAAGATGGAAGTTTAGTTTGTCACGGAAGGCAAAGGGTGAACATGATGAATGAGAACATTCCAGTTATGGAGAACAGCTAGAGAAAAGTATGTAGCTGATAGATGGAATGTCTTGTCTGTAGAATAACAAGAGGTCAGTATCACTAGATTGAAAAGTACATGATAGGGAATAAAGCTTAAAAGATTGTAAAGATAGTGGAGGGTTAGCTTTTGAAGGAGTTCAATAGGTAGAGTTTAGCAGATTATAGATTAGAGAGGGAACAATCTGATGGAAGAAATTGTATGGAATAGAATTATTTGAACAATTGGAAAAATAGAATAGAGAAAAAGGCCACCTCATGTGAGATGGCAAGTGAAGGAGGGGATCATACTGGGAGGCAAATGAGTGATATGAATTGAGGAAAAGAGAAGAAGAGAGAGCTCATGGTAAGTAGGGAGAAGGGGAAAAAGGGGGAAATATAGAGTTCACAGCAAATTGCCTTCATTCTGGGGAGATAAATTATGAGACAAGATTTTTCAGCTGAGAGAGCAGGGACAGAAGGATCCCTTGGAAGCTTGAGGAGAGATGAAAAGGTTTAAGAGATGTTTTATGGGTGGTGGAATAGTGAGTTGCTGAGTGAGGAAAATAGGATTGTCTAGTAGCAGTGAGGATCCTATTGAAGTTGTTTAATGTAATTTTTTTTTTTTTTGACAAAAAGATTTATTTAGGGGAATAAGTTACAGAAAGAATGGAGGGATATAATAGACATTGGGAATAGTAGATATGGAATAACATAGTGAGTCTATGAAAGACAAGTTCCTCAATGGAACTCCCAATTATCCAATAGAAATGGAGCATCCTATGAAGTTGGGGAATGTCTTTAGCTGGAAGGGTAAATTCTAAAAGAGACTAAGCACCCTAAAGAGTTAGTTAGCTGTAAGGAAGAGAAGTGAGGTTAAGAAGCATAGTGGAGTTAGGGGAGATATCATGTAGCTTGGGGGAAGGGGATAGGAAAAAACACCATGAGGCAGAATGCTGTAGTGGGCTGACCCAAAGGAAAGTAACAGCAAAGCCATGGCCATAATTTTTAATGGACCCAAAGTGTGTAATTTTTCTCTACCCTCTTCAGCACTTGTATAGGTAGAGCAATTATATTTCTCACATCAAATGTTTGGAGATTTCAGGTTTACTGGAAAAGAAATAGTAATTTATTGACAACTATAATACTCTCACCAGGGAAAGGAGGAAATGTGTTTATCTAATATCTACTTCATGCTTAGGTACTGTGCTAAGCACCTGACAAATATTTCCTCATTTAATTCTGATAACAACTTTATGAAGTAGGTGCTATTATTATCCTTATTTTATAGTTGAGGAAACCAAGTCAAACATAGGTTAAGTTACTTGTCCAGGATTGAACAGCAAGTATCTGAATTGGATCTTGTTTCTGGTCTCAGTGCTCTATCCACTGTTCTACTTAGCTGCTAAAAATTACCTTATTCTGTGGTTATATAATTAAATTGATGAATATTTCAGGCCAAGCCCTTAGTCAGATTAGGTACCAGGATCCAGCATTTATGGCCTAGATCAGAGAAGCTTAAAGAGGAGGATAGTGGTAGAACTTCTTGTATTAGGCAGTTTTGGGGGGAGTAGGGGTGGGAGTGATCTAAGGCTAAGGCTTTGCAGGGCTCAATTGGAGTGATTAGATGATTCTTAAGCATGGAGGTGTGATATATTTGTGGGTGATGTCAAGATCAAGGATATGACCATCTTTGATTGTGACTGGGGTGGGGTGGAGGAATTGAGTGGTTAGGGTGTTTGAGGGAGAGTCAGTTTGAGTGCTGAACCACTTAGTAGGAAGAAAGGAATTGAAGAGGAGAGAAAAAATTGTGAACCATGTGCCAGATTCATTAAGGAAAGAAGAAAAGTGATCTTGAAGTTTGTAGACAGTAGCTGCTAGGGTTTTAATAGGGTGATAAAGATTAATTGCATGAATTTCAAAGAAGGAGAAATTACTTGGTATTGAAAGTAGGGAGAGAAACTGAAGTGGCAATGGGGAGCAAGGAATAGTCCAATTCCCTTGTCTTAACCATTGAGTTGAGAAGAATGAGTAATGGTAAGCCAGTACTGGGAAGGTTGGCCAGGGAAATGGTGTCATCAGGTTTCAGTAATAGCTAGTAGATGGACAATAGTAGGAGAGGAAAAGATTTAAGATGAAGGGAAGTTTGTTACTTATGAAACAGGCATTCCAGAGGGCACAGTGGAACGGGTAGGTGATATGTGGTTAGAATTTTGAGGTGGAGTTGAGGAGGATGGGAATAAGAAATCAGAACAAGATAAAAATTTGAGTTTAGATGATGATGTCTAGGGGTTCAGAATCACTGAGATGTTATGAGTGTAACTGGGTGTGAGAATGTTCATCATTGGGGATTTTTTTTTTTTTTTTTTTTTTTTTGGGAAGATTGGAGATAGGACTGGAGACAATTGCAGCAAGAGATGGAAGGCATATTGTCATATGGAACTCCTCATTCTATTACATTTCTTCTCTCTTAAGGCTAGAGATTTGGTAACAAAGAGCTTAGCTGGAGAGGAAAGCTGAATGTTCACAGCTGGAAAGGAAACCCTGTTCCTCACTGACTTTCTATTCCTCTTTCCTTAAGGAATAGGCATAAGAAGACTTGGAAGGCATGAGGTCAATTGGAAGTTTGATCCTCTTTGTACTGGAGGTTATTTGGAGATCAGGGGGTTAATAGGATATGGCAACTGCCATATGCTGGCTCTGATAGAAATCAGCCCAGCCAAATTTGGTCTCTTGCTGCCTGCCCTCAGGGGACACATTCAGCAAGAAATGGAAGGTCTGACTGATATGCTCTCCTGAGGTGGAGATTGAGAGATGAGGCATGAGAATTGGGACTAATCATTGTAGCACAGAGCATTTCCATCGTGATGGATAAGTCCACTCAGGAGATAAAATTGCAGACAAAGTTGCCTGGTGAATAGATTAGTAAATCAGAAAAAAAGGAGTTAGGAGACATTGCTGATAATACCTCTCTGTGTGTCTTCTTTTAAATTGTCCTTCTGCAAATTTTAATCATTCTGATTCCTTTTACTGCAGTAAGGCATAGTTTCCAGTCCTGCGATGAGGTGTTCAATTGTTCAGTTATTTTTAGTCACATCTGACTTTTCATGACTCCATTTAGGGTTTTCTTGGCAAAGATATTATTAGAGTGATTTGCCATTTCTTTCTCCAGTTCATTTTATAGATGAGGAAATTGAGGCAAATAGGATTAAGGGACTTGCCTAGAATCACAGACTAAGTCTCCAGGCCCTAGACTTTATTGACCTCTAGCTCCCCCAAAGTACTTAATGTGATGCCAAAGGCAGAAATGATCTGACCTAGAGCAAAATACAATAGGATAATCTGGTTCAGAATACTGTGCCTATCCCAGTGCAGTTGAGGATAATAATGCATTTACTTAACTGGTTTCCATGTTGTTCTGTTAATTTATGATGAATTTTCATTCTGCTAAAACCCCCAAATTTTGGTGAAATAAATTACCTTTTATTTAGAACTCTCTTGTTTTGTACTTGTGAAATTGATTTTTTGAGCACGTTTATCACTTTTTCTGTTTTTGCACAACGTGTAGTTTTTTCATTAATAGTTGACTCCCAAGGAGGACACTCCCTCTCCCAATGCAAATTTGCAAATTCTCTAATCTATCAGTTATCTTTTCAGATCCTGAATCTGTCATATATCTTAGTTATATATTGTAGCCTTATATCACCTAAATATTACATGAGTTTGCTATCTGTGACTCACTGAAATTTCTTTTATTTTGTGCATATCAACAACATAAAAGATTTCTTTTCTTTACTTTTACATCTAAACTTAACACACACCAAATAATTGAGCACTTTCATAAATATAATAGCGTAGAAGAGGACTGTACCACGAAAATACAAAGCACATGGGAGACTTTGTCAAATGATTCACTGAAATCTAACTAAACTGTGTCTAGAGCATCCCTTAATGGACTCCCATTGACGAAGCTTTTGGTGGTTTTTCTTTTCTAGATATTCACAAACAATCCTTTTGATAACACCTTCTAGAATTTATTAGAAATCAGTCAGGTGCACTGCTAAGGCTCTATAACAACTTTTCTAAATTTTCCAAAGCTCAGTTGTTGTACCTCCTAGCTCTTTAAAAAAGTACATTTTACTGATGTATTTTGATTTTATTTAATGTACCTACTGTTCCCACTCTTTTCCCTCTTCCCTCTTAACTATCACTTGTGGTAAGGTGTTATTTTTTTAGTTAAAAAAAAAAAAGTCAGCAAAACCAATCAATATATTGAAACATATGCAGTTTTCCTACCTCTTCAGAAATGCTTCAGGAGATATCTTCTTATCTCTTCTTTGGGGCCAGGTTTGTTCATTATAATTTCATGTTCAGTTTCATTTGTTTTTATTATTCTTTCAATTTAGATTGTTGTAGCCATTTATGTATGTAGTTTTCCTGGTTCATTTTACTTTAGTTTTAAGCCTTTCCATACTTCTCCTTATTGATCATAGTCATTGTTTCTTATAGAAATATACAGTATAAAAAAAAAAGAAGAAATATACAGTATGGGTGTATATATATTCCATGACATTCATGTACTGCAATTATTTAGCCTTTTCTTAATAGAAAGTAATATACTTTGTAGTTCAATTACAAGGAAAAGTACCGATATAAATTTAGATTGATAGATAAAGAAAGAGATAAACCTTTTCTTTTTTTCCTTGACTTTCATCTTGGGGTAGGTGCAGAGTAGAATCTCTGGGGCAAAGGATACAGAAAATTTAGCCACTTTGTTCACATAAATTGCTTTATAGAATGATTGGAAAAATTCACAGCTTCAGTAACAATGCATTAATAGGCTTCTCTTTCTACAACTTCTCCCACATTGACTATTAGGATCTTTTGTCTTTGACAGTTTTGGAGTATGAAGTGAAACCCCAGGATTATTTTGGTTTGTATTTTTCTTATGTTAGTGATTGATAGATTCTTTCATATAATTATTATTAATTTGTTGTTCTTTTGTTGAAAACTTTTAATATTTTTTCACTGTTCATCTACTAGGAAATAGCTTTTGGTTGTTCACATTTATTTTAGTTGTCTACATATTCTTTTTTATTGTTGTTATTATTATTATTATTATAGCTTTTTATTTACAAAACACATGCATGGGTAATTTTTCAACATTGACCCTTGCAAAACCTTCTGTTCCCACTTTTCCCCTCTTTCCCCCCACCCTCCATCCCAGATGGCAGGTAGTTTAAATACATGTTAAATATGTTAAAATATATGTTAAATACAATATATGTGTATATATTTATACAGTTATCTTGCTGCACAAGACAAATCGGATCTAAAAAGAAGGTAAAAAAAAAAAACCTGAGAAGAAAACAAAATGCAAGCAAACAATAACACAAAGAGTGGAAATGCTATGCTGTCCACACTCATTTCCCTTAGTTCTCTCTCTGGGTGTAGATGATTCTCCTCATTACTGAACAATTGGAATTGGTTTGAATCATCTCATAGTTGAAGAGAGCCACATTCATCAGAATTGATTATCATATAGTATTGTTGTTGAAGTATATAATGATCTCCTGATTTTGCTCATTTCACTTAGCATCAGTTCATGTAAGTCTCTTCAGGCCTCTCTGAAATCATCCTGCTGGTCATTTCTTACAGAACAATAGCATTCCATAACATTCATATACCACAACTTATTCAGCCATTCTCCAATTGATGGGCATCCACTCAGTTTCCAGTTTCTGGCCATAACAAAGAGGGCTGCCACAAACATTCTTGCACATACAGGTCCCTTTCCCTTCTTTAAAATCTCTTTGGGATATAAGCCCAGTAGTAACACTGCTGGATCAAAGGGTATGCACAGTTTGATAACTTTTTGAGCATAGTTCCAAATTGCTCTCCAGAATGGTTGGATTCATTCACATTTCCACTAACAATGTATCAGTGTCCCAATTTTCCCACATTCCCTCCAACATTTGTCATTATCTTTTCCTGTCATCTTAGCCAATCTGAGTGTAGTGGTATCACAGAATTATCTTAATTTGTATTTCTGTGATCAATAATGATTTGGAGCACCTTTTCATATGAGTTGTCTATATAGTCTAAACATCATACCTTTATCAGAGATATTTTATACAAGGATTCCCCCCCCACACACACACACACACTTCGCTGCTTCATTTCTTATCTTTGTAGCATTAATTTTGTTCATATAAAAGCTTTTCAAATTAATGTAATTGAAGTTATTGCTTTTATCTTTTGTAATTACTTCTATCATTTGTTTGGTTAAGAAGTTGCCCTCTAGTCATAACTGTGAAAAATATACAGTTGCATTTTTCTTTTAATTTTCTAATAGTATGGTCTTTGTCACTCCAGTGATAGCAGTTTTGAATAAAGTATAAATTTTAGTCTAATGCCAATTCCTGCAAACTACTTTTTAATTTTCCCAGCAATTCTTGTAAAATAGATGTTTTTCCCCACCTTAAGTAATTTCTGTCTTTGTATATGTTGAACCCTGTGTTATTGTCTTCATTATTTTAATTTTTCTTATCTCATCTTTCCCTATTAGTCTACTTTTGTATTTTAACCAGTAGAAAGTGGATTTTGATAGCTTATAATATAGTTTGAGCCCTTGTAGTGCTATTTTCCTTTCATTCCTTCATTTTAATTTATTCCTCTAAGTGAAAAAATTTAAAAATTTTGTCTAGTTTTGTCAGAATATCTGTTTAGTATCATATTGGTCTAACCTAGCCATGAACAGTGAATAATATCCTTCCAGTTATTTAAATCATTCTTTGTTTCTTTTTCTATAATTTTATCATGCATTGAATGTACATTGTTAGATTAATTCCTAAATATTAATGAAATTTGTAGTTGTTTTGTATAGCACTACTTTTAAAATTGTTGTCCCCTGGATTTTAATGTTGTTGTATAGGAATGTTGTTGCTTGCTGATATAAGTTTACAGATAATAACTTTAGGGAACTTCTGAATAGTTTTAACCAGTTTCTTTGATGATTTCTTGGGATTTTCTAAATAAATCATTAGAGCGTCAGCAAACATTAATGTTTTTATCTCTCCTTTGTCTTTATGCTTTTCATTTCTATTGTTTTATTCTTTTGTTAACTCTTGAAGAACTATATCAAGTAGCAGAAAAATGAGGCATCCTTACTTTGCACCTATATTTATTGGAAAAGCTTTTAATGTTTGTCCATTATTTTAATAAATGAGTAAATTAGTCTATAGTTTTTGTTTCTTTGCCTCATCCTTCCCTACGATTGTATTTGTCACATACAAAAACCCCCAAGTTTTGTATAGTGCTTTCTTCCTCCATTTTAGTGAATAATTTGTTTTGTATAGGCATTACTTATTCTCTAATAATTTGATGAAATCTCCTATAAGTTCATGGGGATATTTGGTAGCTCCTCCTTTACAGTTAGTTTAATTTGCTTTTTTTTGAGATTCATTGCTTAAAATCTTTCTTTTGTGTCCTATTAATTTGAGTGTTTTATATTTTTCTGGATAAGTCACCATTTCTTTTAAATTCTGCTTCTTTGTATATAACTATATTTAGTAGGTACTGGCCGTGCTTTTTATTTCTTCTGATTCTAATTATACTCAGTTAATTTTTTGGTGGGGATTAATTTGATGTTCCTTTTTAATCAGTTTGGCTAAAAGTTAATTAATTTTGTAGGTCATCTTTTAGGTTTATTTGTCAATCCTATAGTTTTTATTTGGGTTTTAATTTATCCATTTTCCTCTAATTTTCAAGATTTCTTCTTTTGTGCTTATTTTGGGTTTATTTATTGTCTTTCAATTTTCAAATGCGTATTCACTTCATTAATCCTCTCTTTTTCTATTTTCTTAATATATGTTTTTAGGGATATAATTTTTCATCTGAGGACTGCTTTATCTGCATCCCAGAAATTTTGGTATGTTGTCTTGTAATCTCATTTTGTTTCATCTGCTCACAAATTATTTCTTATGATTTATTCTTTTGGCCCTTTTAGAGGTTTTAGAATTTCATTATTAAGTCTGCATTTAGGTCTGTGTCTTTGCTTGTGCCCCTGGAACTGATTACTATTTTTGTATTATGTTCTGTAAAGAATGTGCTTACTAATTCTGCTTTTAAAATTTTATTTTCTATTTCTCTTTGCCCTAATATGTGGTCTATTTTTGTAAAAGTGCTATGTGATGAGAAAAAAAAAAAGTATATTCTTTAATTTTCCATTCAGAAAGTGCTATGAATCTTGTAGCTCCATATTCTTTAATAGTTTGTTTTCTGTATTTTCCCCATTTGTTTATCTTTCTGTTAGAGATGTACAGCTCTGAGAGAAAAACAATAAAGTCCCCTATAGAAACAGCTGGTGCCATAGTAAATGGGCCTCGAATCCAAATCTGGCCTCAGAGACTTACTGGCTATGTGAGCCTGAGCAAGTTTCTTAAATTCTCTTTGCCTTAGTTTCCTCAATTATAAATTGGGAATAATGATAGTATCTACCTCAAAGAGTTGGTGTGAGGATCAAATGACATAGTTTATGTTACAACGGCTTATCCCAGAGCCTGGCAATTAATAAATGCCATATAAATAAGTGCTTATTCCTCTTTCCCCCACTCTCATTGTGTTACTATGTCTTTTCAGTTACTTAATTTTTCCTTTATGAATTCAGGTACTAATCCTTTTGATGCACATATATGTTTAATATTGGCTCATTGTATATGATTCCTTTGAATGTATTTTCCTTGTTTTTTATTTTGATTTTTTCTGTGCTTGATAACATGTCCAAAAATTTTCCTGATGTAGTTAGTTTTGTTTCAACCTCTTATTTTGAGTCTATCCTTGTATGCAAGATATTTCTTGCAAGCATCAGTGTAAATGCATACTTTTCCACCCAGCTTTCCAATTCTTTCGTTTTATTGGATTGCTTAGTTCATTGACATTGAAAGTGGTGATTTATTTTTTGTTTCCTTGTTGTAGTTTTTTAAAAAATATTTTTGTTTTAATTTTCTTCCTCTTTTGAGTCAATACTTTGTCCCTACAATTAATTTTAATTAAACTATTTTAATGTAACTTTTTCCTCACAAGTTCTTTCTCCTATCCCATTTGTCAAATGTCAAATTGGTTATTTTCTTTTGCCCTTCATTCTCAGAAATGTTTATTTAAAAGGGAAGTCATACTGATAGAAGCAGTACGCTATGATAGAAATTATCCTGGGCAGCTAGATGACACAGTGGCTAGGGTGCCAAGCCTGGAGTAGGAAGACTCATCTTTTTTTACTTTGTATCTGGCCTCAGATACTTACTAATATATGGCCTTGGGAAAGTCATTTTAACTCAATTGTAAAATGAACTGGAGAAAGAAATGGCAAACCACTTCAGTATCTCTGCCAAAAAACCAAACCAAAACAAAAGAAAAAACCAAATAGATTGATTGGAAGAGTCAGACATGACTGAACAGCAATTTGCCGTATGTAACAAATTATTGTCTCACTCTATCCCTTATTTTCCCCATCATTTTTCTCCCATTTTCTATGCCATTTTATCCCTCAGAACCCATGTGAGTTCACATATCTCCTCCCTATCCTCTAACTGCAAATTACCTTTCTTGAAGAGTCTTTTTCTCAGTAGCATTTTATTTTCCCCAGTATATATAAAGATAGTTTTCAACATTCGCCTTGCAAACCTTGGGTTCCAAATTTCCTCCCTCCCCTAGATAACTAGTAATCCAAAATAGGTTATACATGTACATATTTCCACATTTATCATGCTGCATAAGAAAAATAAGATCAAAAAGGAAAAAAGCAAACAAGCAACAATAGAAAAGTTGAAAATACTATGTCGTGATCCACATTCAGCCTCCCAGTCCTCTCTCTGCATGCAGATGGCTCTCTCTATCACAGATTTATTGGAATTGTCCTGAATCACCTCAATATTGAAAGAGCCAAATCCATCATGATTGATCATCATATTATCTTCTTGTTGCTCTGTATAGTGTTCTCTTGGTAATACTTGCTTCACTTAGCATCAGCTCATGTAAATCTGTCCAGGCTTTTCTGAAATCATCCTGCTAATCATTTCTTATAGAATACTAATATATTCCATTACATTCATATACCATAACTTATTTAGCCATTCCCCAACTGATGGGCATCCACACTACAAAAAGGTCTGCAAAAAGCATTTTTGCATATGTGACTCCTTTTCCCTTTTTTATGATCTCTTTGGGAAACAGATTCAGTAGAGACACTGCTAGATCAAAGGGTATACACAGTTTGGTAGCTCTTTGGCCGTAATAATATTTATGTAGTAAGACTTTGTGTTCTGGGTTTTTTCTCCCTCCCTCTCTTCTTCCCTCCTCAAGACAGCAAATAATCTGATATAGGTTAAACATGTTCAGTGCTTTTAAACATTTTCATATTTGTCATGTGCAAAAAAAAAAAAAAATCAGACTAAAAGGGAAAAAGCCACAAAAAACAAACAACAACAACAACAACAAAAAAAAAAGGTGATCCACATTCAGCTCCCTAATTCTTTCTTTGGATGTAGATGGCATTTTCAATTACAAGTCTATTGGAATTGCCTTGAATCACTGCATTGTTGAGAAGAGCCAAGTCCATCACAGTTGATCATCACATAATTTTGTTAAAAGTGTACAATTACTTCACTCAATATCAGTTCAACATCCAAGCTTTTCTGAAATCACCCTGCTCATAATTTCTTATAAATTAATAATATATTGTAACTTTTTTTTTAATGGAATGTTGTTGTCCACATAGGTTCAAGTCTATGGCAGAAAAGGTAGTTTGTCATTATACCAATTTTTCTTTCTTCTTCTAGTTAAACATTTATGAGATCTCCAGTTCTCACCACAACTAAATGTTCTTTCACTACAGTAGTACACATCTCTCAGTACTACTTCTTCCCACTCCCATGGTAAATCATTCTTTTTTCTTTCTTTTTTAAAATAAAGACTTTAAAACATCTAGAAATATTTATTCTTGACATCGTCTATACTTTGTAATTATACTTATTCATCTTATGTCTCTGCTATTTGGCATAAGGCTTGATGAATATTTTGCTCACATCTGTTTAGTTTTGTTTTTTTCACAAACATCTCAAAGGCTCCTTTTGTTACACATCTATATTTTTTGCACTGCTGATTAGGCTCAGATTTGCAGGGACTAAAGATCTGGCGTCTTTTCAGAAACTATTATTTCATTCTTTTTTTTTTTTTTTTTTTTTTTTTGGTGTGGTTTCTAGTGGATATTGTATTTTTAAAATATCATTTCTTTACATTTGGAGTTTTTTTTCTTAGTCATTTGTAGTATTAATTGGATACTTTGTCATTGGATAATTTAACCGTGGTGTCTTGGCGTTTGAAGCATAGGGTGTTGGGGGTTTTGTTGTCTGTCCAGAAGACAAACCTATGGTTTCTTTCAATTGTTTCTGTGTTTTTTGGTAGTCTAAAGTTTTAGACAGTTTTCTTATATTAAGTTCTGTTATTACCTTATTTGGGTTGTTTCTTTAAAAATTCTTCCGAAAGACCTTTAATGCTTAAATTTTCTCTATATTCTGTGCTTAAGATTTGGTTTGGAAATAGAACATATGTTCTTTAATGTTATTGCCTTTTCCTTCTATTATGCTAGATTTTCCCTTCAGTATTTTTGTATTACAATATGGTTAACCTTTTTAAAAAAAAAAATTTGTTTTTTGGAGAAACCCAACAATGGATTCAATTATTTTCTGATAATTGAGTTTTTATTACTATATTGAAGCTTTTACTTCCAATAAGTATATGCATTTTCATTCCTAATTTCTTTGTATTGTGCATTTTATTTCCCTTCCCGAACCAATGTGGAATATGTTTTGGGTTCATAATACCATCTTGATGTTCCACAGGATTCTGTGTTTTATCAAGCATTGATTTACTTTCTTTTGTATTTTAATATATAATGTTTTGAGGATTTATTACCTATTTTATTTCCAGATTCTCTTTGGAACCCACTCTGGTGATTTATATTTAGGGTGGGTTTTTGAGTTTTCAACCTTCTAAAATCTTTGGTGTTTCAGCCTATTTTCCTTTTATTTACCCATTACCAATTTAGCTATTCTTCTTGTGCTGTGGATACAGTCCCAAGTCTGTACTGCAAAGCTTTCACCAGCCTTCTTCTACTATGGAAGATTTAGGACTCACCAACCTTAGTTTTCTACCTTAAGTAGCTTCATAACAGGCAGGATTGGAGGTAGCTGGATTTTAATTCCCTTCCCTTCTCTAGTTATTCTGAATCAAGATCTGGTTTATTTTGAGGAAAGACAGGAGAGTATGTTGCAGACTGTGTTAGCGGACCATTCAAGGCAGAAGGTAATATTTTTTCTTCTTCCCTTCCCCCTTGTGCATAGGTAGAATTAATATCTGTTACTCTGCATCAAGATGAGGGCTTGTAGGGAGTGAAGTATGCTGGCAAAATCTCTGCTGATGTAGGGAATCCCAACTTATCTCACGGTTTTGTTTCTCCTTCCATTGTTGATGATGGTGGAAAGGAGGTGCTAAGTAAGCCTATTAAGAATTGTTGCTTTCTGTTAATTCTTAAAAATTTTTAACTTGTCACACCTTTCTCTTTTTTGTCCTGTAACTGCAACTTTAATTGCTCCTCATTTGTTGAACAATTTTTCTTTAATTTTTTTTTTTTTTTTTTGCTTTTTAAAGAATGAGGAAAATGTCTAGTTTGTTACCTTGTTGTTCTCCTGACCTGGAGCATAATAATTCTATGAGTACTTTAGGAAGCTCTTTGGTAGGACCTGGTAAACTTAACTTTTTTTTTTTTTTTTTTTTTTTTTTTTTTTTTTTTTTTGCTGAGGCAGTCGGGGTTAAGCAACTGCCCAGGGTCATACCACTAGGAAATGTTAAGTGTCTGAGACCAGATTTGAACTCAGGTCTTCCTGACTTCAAGGCTGGTGCTCTATCCATTGCACCACCTAGCTGATCCATTAATTTAACTCTTAAGGAAAGATATGTGCTACTTTATTACCTCCTTGCTTTTCTTGGATATCGATTCCTCCTTAACCAGCCCCTGAGACCCCATCCTTCTAAGTTCAAAAACTGACAGCTAACAGAAGCAAAATAAGATCTGAGTAGTTCTGCTTTTCACCTATCCATCCCAAACCAATGATCCATTTCCTTCTTTAATTCTTTGCTCTTTCAGGATAGCTTTTTTTTTTTGGGAAGGGGAGGGGATTGTTTTATTTTGTTGTTAGCTCTCTACATCAATCTCAGTTCATGCTGAATTTGATTCCTTTCTCTCTCTCTCTCTTTTTTTTTTTTAATTTTGTTATTTTTTTTTAACATGGCTGTAATTTCTTGCTGAATTCTCCTCTGTTAATAAGAAAAAAAAGCAATAATCATGTATCTGTATCTGACTGTGTATGTCTTATAGACCATCACACCTGTGCTGAGATAGAGAGATCTACTATAGAAATAGAGAGAGTTACTATAAAGCCTCTGAAACCTAGAACTCTACTTATAAGATCATATGCTGCATATTCATACTTTCTCTTCATTATCAATTTTTTTTTTGTATATGTCTTTTAAAAGCCTAACTCGACTCCGATTCTTTCCCTGAGCATCTATGTTGTTCTCTTTGTAAAACTTCTCCCTTCCCTTTTTTTTTAGATTTGTTTCTGTGTTCACAGTTGAATTTTTAAGAATTTTTTTATCTCTTTGGGCTAATTTCCTTGACAGTTTTTTCCTATGCTATCCTTTTTTTGAATCTTTTAAAACCAAACCTCCCAAAATCTTGATTGTATATTGACTGTGATGGGCTTTCCCTGTTCTTTCATGAATTTTAAAATTGAGTGTTTTTTTTCCTCCTATGATTTAAGCAAAACAGTTTTCCACTTTGGCTTTATTCAAAAGTATATCTCATTTTGTACCTTCATTTCATCTTTTCTCAAGAGCTGGGAAGCATGCTTCATCATTTATTTGGAATTGTGATTAGTCAGTTCATATAAAAAAGGAACAATTATTGTATAATATGTTGTCAAAGAAGACATCTTTGAGATGGTGACATTTGAGTAGAATGAGTAATATTTTGAGAGGTAAGGGCAGTGAGGAAAAGACATTCCAGGAAGAGAGAATTATTTCGATAAGGGTACAGATTTGGAGAAATATAGTGCTTATTTAAGTAATCTCAAAGCTATCTATTTTGGCAAGAGCATCAACTTCCTATTTGGCAATAGTGAAAAAATAAAACTTGGTTGGTAAGTTAATGCTCTATCATGAACAATTTAAAATTGCTAGCTTTAAGAGTTTTGAATTTATGTCCTAGGCAATAGGGAGCTATTAAAAATTTTTTTCAACTGGGAAGTAATCTTATTTGAATAGTACTTTAAGAAGTTTACTCTGGCTATGGAATATAGGGTGGATTAGGACAGGAAGAACCTGGAGTCAGGAAGACTACTGAAGTAATATAGCATGACCTAGGATTCTGGCAGTAAGAATGGAAATCTTACTTTGTACTCCTTCCTTAAATCTTTTCTCATTGAATGGTGGGAGTGTTAGAATATGATCTAATATTAATACCTGACAAAATCTTAACTACAAAAGAAGATTAAGATCTATTTATCTGACTATGAAAGAAGGGAAAAGGTACTTATTGTAAAAGTTAATAGTGGGTGTTTGTTGGTTAGTTCATTAAAATATAAGCTTTTATTGATAACACTGAGTGTCTTCTCAAAAGTTTTGGGAAGGATCATCATCTGTAGGTACTCAAGGAAGAGATATCAATGATAAGATAATGTGTGAGAAAAATAATTGAACGAAATAGGAAGACTTTTAAAATGATTTATTTATTTGACCTCATCCTCATAATGAGCTTTTTTTTATAGACTGCATGGATTTTATGTTTTCATATGAAATTTAAATTGGTAATATTGCCCAATTATAGCATTCTTATCTAAAGTTACATAACAGAAAAATAATGCAGTCTTTAGATTCCCTATGTGGAGTATCTAAACACTTGGATTATTTTGTGTAATAGTAAAATTTTGTTTCCATATGAGTACCTGTTTAATTGCATCTTTATTATCATCCAGAAAAGTCTTACTATTGTGTGACTAATTGTCCTTTCTCTTTCAGAACTAACCCAGATTGAGGATCCAAGAGAACAATGGAGGAGGGAGCAGGAGCGGATGTTGAAAGAATATCTAATTGTAGCCCAGGAGGCTCTCAATGCCAAAAAAGAAATATACCAAATTAAGCAGCAGCGTTTTGAACTAGCACAAGAAGAATACCAGCAACTGCACAAGATGTGTGAAGATGACAGTCGCTCTTATGCAAGCTGTGAGTTTACATGTTTCCTCTGAGGGAAACACCTTTCTCTAAAGGTTATCTCTCTAAAAAATTGTCACCAAGAGAATTCCAAATTAAAGAGCTTAGGTTCCACTTGAACTAGTAAATCTGGAGAATTTTTATTCCATTTCTGAAAGGCAGCAGAATTGTTTTTTCATTTATCATTATTCATTAGATCCAAACTGCTTTATAATTGGTCTTGATAATAACCTGTCTAGGGTAGCTGGGCTCTATGTATTCAAAAGTGAAGGCATGATAGTTAAGTTTCTGTTTACTTACATAATTTTATGGGGCTACCCTTCCTCCCCCCTTTTGGGAGGGGAGGAAAGAGTTCTTTAATCTTGGAGGTTGAAAGAGGAGCTCCTTCATTTGCACAAAGCATCTTCTTTCAATACCTAAGATAGAATGTATTTTGGGGAATATGGCAATAGTAACAAAAAATGACATTTATATAATCCTTTAGAGCTTGTAAAGTGGTTAACACATATTTGTCATCAGAAGCTCTTAATAACCCTTTGAGGTAGGTACTCTACAGATGAGAAAATTGAAACTCAGTGATTTGCCTATGAATACATAGTGAATTAGTATCAGAAGTAAGTTTTGAATGTGAACCTTTTCTGCCTCCAAGTTTAGTACTCTGTGTACCATGCCACATTGCTTCTAATAGTCATCTGAAGAAGAATATAGTAACAAATAGGTGGAGATCTTTTTCTTTCTCTGACAAAGAAATCATATATCCTAAAATCTTTAAACAAGATGTTCTAGTTTTTTCAGAGACCTTAAGATTAGTCTGTCTTATTGCTTATTTAGCAGACTTTGAGATAGTAACTGTGACCAGGTATTTGATTATGCTACTTTCAGTATAAGCATTTTGGACTTGGTCAATGAAATCCATAGGACTTTAAGCCATTTTCAATAAAATAATCCTCCAACAGAATAGGTAGTCATTTTACTATATATATCTTTGAGAGACTTTATTGAACATTTCATTCTACCAATGGTAACAAGATTAGGATTGTCCTGATGATTAAGCCTTTGAAATAATAATAATAATAATAGCATTTTTATAGCACTTTATGTTTTGCAAAGCACTTTACAGATACTATCTCATTTTATCTTCACAACATCTTGAAGAGTTAGGTATTTTAAGAGATTTGCTCAAGGAGTTCATACAAACAGTAAGTGTTTGAGGTAGGATTTTACTTCAGCCTTTATTCCAATGCCCTGTTTATAGCACCACTTATGTGTGGAGCTCATATTTGGGAGGTTTTATTTTACTAAACAAGAGAAACAGAGACCCATAGTGCTAGTTACCAATTCGTCAGGTAAAACGCTATTATATTCAAATCCATAATTTTGGCATTAGGGGAATTCTCAGTAGGGCAGATTGCAACCCACCTATGATGCAAGAGAAAAATTTTAGGCAACTATCTACGTCACATAAAAATTTAATGAATTACCTAGAGTCATAAAGCTAGTAAATGTCAGGAATGAAGTATAATGTCATATCTTCACGAATCCAAGCTTGGCGATCCAGCCTAGTATACCATATTGCCTCTTTGGTTATTACTACAACTTATATTTTAGAGAGTTTGACCTACAATATTTAGATTAGAATACTGTTAAGATGACCAGATTACTAGTTTCATTTGTTGCTGTTTTTTGGCTGAGTTTTCCATACATGCTAGGGTGAAATCCATGGCTCCAGTTTTCCCCATTGTAAGGAGATTATATGTTTGCGTCCTATTTCATGAAGCATTATTCTTCCTTGAAAGAATGGAGGATGTTTAGGACATTAAGATTTGTTCCCTTGAAGTAGGGTATATTTTCCTATTCTTCATGGATTAATTAATAATAGGCATCATATTGGATCAGCTAAATTGGCTAGGTCAGCTCAGTACCAGTTATAGGAAACAGATTATTTTATCTTCACTGAATTTGGAAGACAAAGAGGACAGTGTTTCAAACTTGCACTTAATGGAAATTTTGTTCATTTCCATGCATCCAAGATCTTATAGTTGAAATTCTACTGAAACTTTTACAGAGTCTGCTATTAAGACTCAGTGAATACATTTCATTATATATGACAAAGTCCAGTTTGATCAGTTCCTTTCAAATGCTACCAAGATCACTTTGACAAAAATGCTTTTGTAGCAACAAATGAAAACACTGGACAAGAAGATGACTGTGTCTTTCTTGCATATAGAAGGTGATCCATAAATATTAATTAAATTGAAGAAAAAAGTTAAGGAATTACTGAAGAATACAGGAGAGTTCTGTATTGATTAATTAATTGATTTAATAAATCTTTATTGAACACATACAGGTCTATGACAGGAGGTAGTGCTGGAAGGAAATCAGGTTTTCCACAAAGTAGAGGTGAGAAGAAAGAACATGTCCAGTCCTGGTAGCTAGACTTGTGTTATCTAATTGTCCTTAAAACTGGATCCAGCTTGTTATTAGGCCAAAGAATTTTTATTTTATTTTGAAGGCAGTGAGGAGCCACTGAAGCTTTTTGAGCAGATGGCTGGTTTATCCTTTAGAAATACCAATTTGACAACTCTGTGGATGATATTTTGTAGAAGGAAGAGAATGAAAGTAGGAAAACACCTATTAGGTCTCAAAGTTTTTTGTCTGGGAGGGGTCATCATCCAAAGATTTGGTCATCATCCCCATAAACACCTACGTTCACTTAGTTCAACCCACTAAACTATCAATACTGGTATTCAGGAACAATTAAGAGGTCATTTTGATGGTCTAGGGAAGAGATAATAAAGGCCTGAATGAGAGGAAGTGATAAATTGAACAGTTGTTTTATGGACAGCAAGGCAGTAAAATCTGAGTCTGAGAGAGATTTAATCTCTTGCCCATGAAAACACAACTCTTCAATGTCTGAGGTAGTATTCAAGCCCAGATTTCCTGATTCTGAAGTTACTAAACTAAGTTGTCTTTTCACCTCTGACCTTTATTTAAATCTTTTAAGGTTTGCAAAGTGTTTTTCATACATAGTCACATCTGATCCTCACACCCATGTGTCATGTGACATGGCTACCAAAGCTATTAACATTCCCATTTTATAGATGAGGTAAAGATGTGCACAATTTTTAATGCAAGATAGAACGTTAAATTTAGTAATGTGCATACAAATTCTATACATAGTTCCAAGATTGGTGGTTTAGTATGTTGAAAGGGTGGAGATTGGGACTGATAATGATGATGATGAACAAATCAGTAAGGAGTTTTGAAGTAATTAAGAAAATTAGGCAATAGTAATTCACTTGAGTTCCTTTTCTATAATAAAGGAACATAATAGCCATGGTAAAAAGTAGAAGGAATAGGGCCACAAAGTTGCTTTATGGGTTTGGGAAAAGATGAAGTGTAGGAAACTAATGCCTCACTAGATTTTATGGTACTGTGAGAACATAATGCAAGTAAAAATTTGTATGTCCTGAATGCATTCCTTTCTAAGCCTCAAAGAATTCTGTCTGTCTAGTCAAAGAAAAGAACAGAATGGTATTTCTGAAATGACAGGTAATTTCTGATAGAGGAAGCAAACTGACTGGTGTTTCCATAGAACACCTTGCCAGCATTACTGTTGGGTTATGTCTCAGACACCTAAAGTATCTGAATTTTTTAGGGGAGAAGTTCCATTTTTATGTGTTGCTTTCTGAACTGGATCGAGAGGTGTTTATTGTGTTGTGTTGTATTGTTTGGTCTTGTTATTCTAAAGAGCTAACCATGCCAGAGACAATTGGCAGGAATATGAGTACATATGTGCTTTCCCTCTGAACTGTTTGCTTACTGATACTATGAAAGGAATCTAGGAGCTAGTCCAAGTTCTTGGCAAGTTGCTGTCTGTCACTGGAGTTTAGATTGAGTTATTTAACCAGTTTCATGAGAAGTGTACTGGATATGGCTAAATATGGCTACTGTATAACAAGATTCTTTGAGATCTAACAGATGTGCATCCTTAAGTGTGAATGGCAAGCCTTAGTGCTTTTCATGTGTTTGTATTAAAAACAAATCAATCCAACAAATGTTTATCCAATGTTTCAATTGTGCACTCTATTAGGCACTGGGAATACAAAGAAAAAAAGGAAAAACTATCTTCCCTCATGAAGCTTATGTTCTGCTTATAGACAGATGAATAAATACAAAAAAAAAAAAAGTTAAAGTAAATAAAGTAATTTAGTGCTTTGTGGGAGGCATACTATCCATTGAGAATATCAGGAAATCTCTTGTATAAAAGATGGCACTTAAGGTAAACCTTGAAGAGAGTTTTTGTTTCTGAAAGACAGAGGTAAAGAAGAAGAATATGCTAGGCATGAGAGACTATAGTCTGTGCAAAGTATTGAGAACTCAAATTAGGAGAAATAAGCATCCTAGAACTTATTTCATAGCCAGGAAACTGAAAAAGTATGGTAACTGGACTTGGTGAATAATTATAGACAAAATAAAATCTGGATTCAGTATATATACAAAAATACATATATACATATATAGTATATGTAATGTAGTGCAGTAAGTGTTCTGATATTTATAATCTTAAGAGAGATGGCCAGAGTCACAGAGAAAGTTACTTGCCAGGGTCTTTTAACTAGTATATTTCTGAAGTAGTACTGGAACTCAGGTTTCTCTGATTCTGAGGCCAGCGCTATTCATTTAGGGATAGAAGTCTAATAATTTCTAGATTGCTCTTTCCTAATAATAGTGATTGTAAATGAAAGAGAGTTAAAAAATGATGTGATTTCAGTATGCTTTTTTTGGGCTAGTGTTTTGGAGCTGAGGAATATTGTGTTCCCTAATATACTTGTGCCTTTTACTCTCTCTCTTTTTATTAAATCTTTTTATTTTCAGCACTCACCCCTGCAAAACCTTGTGTTTCAAATTTTTTCCCTCCCTTCCCCACTCCCTCCTCTAGATAGCAAGTAATCCAATATACGTTAAACATGTGCATTTCTTCTATACGCATCTCCACAAAAATATTGCACAACAAAAATCAGATCAAACAAAAATGAGAAAGGAATAAAAAAGCAAGCAAATAACAACAACAAGGGTGAAAATACTATGTTGTGATTCACACTCAGCTCCCACAGTACTCTCTCTGGGTGCAGATGGCTCTCTCTTATAAGACCATTGTGCTTTTTACTCTCAAAATGATAAGGTTAAAATGTGATTAGCTAGTCATCTATACATGAACAGCTAGAACTGAGGGGAAGTTAGAATAAGTGACTAAATGAATGAAGAATGAATTTTAAAATGTAGTTATTAAGCACTTTCTGTATACCAAGCACTATACTTAGTACTGTGGAAACAGACAGTCCCTGCTCTCAAGGAACATCTATTCTGTTAGATGTTCATCTATTCTCTTCATCTATATACATCTATTCTGTTAGAACATATAAAAGAGAGTCAGAGTTAGAAAAAGAGAGGGCAAAGGTACATGAGCAGCAGTATGGTTTGAAAATACCTAGAAAATAGAATAGTGGCCTGATTTGCAGCAAGAAGAGGTGAAAGTTTGCCAATCAGAGAGGCCAGGGACTCACAAATAAGAGGAAGAAGGCCAAGAGTATAGGTGATATGGTTGATAATGGCATGGTGGTTTGGTTCATGGCAACATAATGTTAGTTTAAATTCTACTTCTTGGATTAAGAAGCCCAGTCATTATTGGTTTAGATAATTGGAACATCTGTACAAAGGGCAGTATTGATAGACAAGAATGACTGTTGGAGCTAGATTTATATAAATTATCAGCTAGATCAAGCACAACATCTAGGGAGAGAGAAGGATAGAAGAAGCACATGTTTTCATAATCCTTTCAGATGCTGCAACCTGAATCTTTGGTATTCCATGGAAGATGGAAGAGGACTTCTGGGTGAATAGAAGCAAGGGGAGTTTCATAACAATAATATAGCTATATTGGTTTAGAAATTTTCTCTACTTTTGAAATACACTCTTTGCTTGCCTCTCTCTTAATACTGATTTTTCTCCACCCTCTCACAATAATTTTCTGTCTTTCTTCCTAGATTATCTTTTCCATCCTGTCTTAAGAACCTTTCATCACTCAAGGCATTAGAGCAGAGGCTGTGTGACCACCTGTCAGGTGGGCTCCAGAAGGGATTCTTAATTTGGAGGGAGGTTGAAATAGATTGATTAAATAGCTGATCTAAAACATTTATTAAGCATCTATTGTAAATTAGATATTGTACTAGAGGGATACAAAAACAACAACAAAAGTATAGCAATTCTTGCCCTAAAGAAGCTTTTGCTCTCTTTGGGGAGATAATATGTAATTAAGTGAATATATATAAAATAAACAAGTGGGTGTTTTTCAGGTAACTTTAAAGATCCTTTCCATATCCAAGTTTCTGTGATCTCAGCCAAATCCCAAGAGATATACCCAAGCTGGTCAGACATCAAGTGTCTGGGAAAGAAATTTCCTTATCAATTCAGTGAGAAAGTAGGGCTTTAGACCCACCCTAAATTCCATCATGAGGTGGTGGTGAAGCTCTTCATTATCAGTCACCTATCCTGCCAACATTCTTTCTTAGGCTACCTGCCCATCCCATAAAGATTCTTCCACTTGTTCTCTTTAAAGAGTTTCCTTACTCCTATCTGACCTAAGATAAAAGCCACTGACAAATCTATCCAGCCTTTTGTTCTGATTGACATGGACATGTTGGGACAGACTGGCGAACATGGATCCTGTTGAAAGGTTGTATCACTGCATTTTTGAAGCTTATTATCTGATAAGTGTCAATTCCAAGGACTGGTAAGCCTTATTTGTTTATAGGGACATAATTACTTGTATTAACTTTTAAAAAAAACTCTCAGCTTGGAAGTGTGCCCACCAAACATGGCAAAATTACCCACCAATAGTATTGTTGGATTTTAAGGGCTTTAAACTACTGTTCCTTTGCTGGTAGCTCCTCCCTTTTATTCCACTCCCTGTCAGTTTTGTTCTTGATTGTTTTACAGGTGCTTCTTTGTGGGAATCTTCTCATTGGCTTGATAATTAGTATTAGTTTGGAACCTGTCTGTTCTTGTTAGTCCTTTGCTAGGTTGCTCTCTAGTTCACTTAAGCAACCTCCCTTAATCAGCCATCCCTGCAGCTACACAACCACTGATAAGTGATAATCTCTTGGAGAGATCATTCTTAAGGTTAGTGTTCTCTAAAGGTGTAACATCTCTCTATTATTGCCACTAATTTCCCACAGTGAGCAAAATACCTTCTTTTCTTTTTTTGAAACATGAATCACATTTGATCTCTTATAAAATTATCTTTTTTGGCTGAGCAAAAAATACCCGACTTCTCTCTACTACACAGTACAATACAATACAACATACTAGATATGTGATATATGTGAGTTGTTTATAACATCTGTCCAACCAAACTGCTAGGAAATAATTCAAATTATGGATTTGCCTATTTCAGTGGAAGCAGAATTGTCATACTAATAGTCACAGCATCTGAGTTGTCATAAATTTTTATTAGTCCTCATTCTTTCAAGTTATTCCAACCTTTCTATGCTTTACTTCCCTGATTTATAAAGTAAGAAAAAATGATAGCTGACTTGAATTCTTTAGAATTTTATAAGTAGAGATGAAGTAGAGTATGTTCTACCTGATAGTGTAAGGGAGAATGATTGTAACCAAGACAAAAAAAGAAAGGAAAAAAAAAAGTATTTAGCAAAAGCAAGCAACATTTCAACTATATCTGCCAATATATGTAAAATCTACTGCTATAGGGAGATTTATCTTCTCATCGCTCAACTACTATTTTGCAGTATCATAAAAATTCCTTTATTGAAGAATGTTAGACTTGGAATATTTTATTTAATATTTATCTCTGAAATGGAATTGAGTAGAAAAAAGGGAAGAAGAAATAAAGGAAGGAAGGAAAGAAGAAATGATAGAAGGAAACAACGAAAGAAAAGAAAGAGAAACTGAGCATTACTCAGGAAGCTTATAACAGAGTTCACATACATTCCTGATTTATTTGGATTACTTTTGTGAATTTTTTACCACTAGAAGTAAAACCTAAAATATATTGTCCTCCTCATCCCCACCTTTATACTGGGTTCAAAAATTTAGGTGTGTGTGTGTGTGTGTGTGTGTGTGTGTGTGTGTGTGTAACTTTCAGTGTGAAAATTCCCTTCTCTGATATAGATCAGATCAGCTACTTGTGTGTAACTTGTAATATTAGTGAGTTGCTTGTGACATCGAAAGGTTAAAAGACTTGATTAGTTTTATATGACTAATATCTGTCAAAAGAAAGAATTTGAACCCCTCCAAACTGGATAATTATGCTTATATTTTCTGTAGAAATTTATTAAGATAATTTATTGACAAGGGGGAAATACTTGTTTCAGTTTTTTCAGTTAATATTAGCAATATGCATTCTGTGATTGAAATTAATGATCTCGATCATTTCCCCCATTTTTAATGTAAATGATCCAAAAAGTTAACTACAGATTTGTATATTGCAAATGGATATTCAGAATAGGCTGGAATGATTTGCTCTAAGATGGGGTCTTTGAAGCTTTGACCTTGGAAGAGAAATTCAGAAAGGCCTTCCTTGGGGATACTTTGTGGTCTTTTAAGCACCTTAGAAACCTCATGGTATTCCAGGATACGCTTCCTTTTACTATTCCTCCCCTTCTCCCCTGTCAGATAGTTGTATCCAAGTAAATTTACCCTCTTTTTCCACCATTGGCCTGTGATGCAAAAAAGAAAAGACAATGCTTTTGTTTTGATGTTTTGTTTTGATGATTTCCATATTATTTTGGTCATTCAGGTATTTATTTGTTATTCATACTTATGCCTGAAAACTTTCAAGGCTGGAACTTAATATTGAACTTTGCAGGCTATTAAAATAGTATTATAGAGGATATTATTTATTTTGATTTCATACATACACAGTGACATCTCAACCATAGTAAATTTTTACAGATATTGTAGGTAGGACTAAAGGTTTGAGTAATAAAGGGTCTCAGATCTGTAGCTGCTGACTGTGCAATACTGTTTTGAGAACATCTAAGTTTTGGGGAGATTGTGGTTCTCTGAGAAAAATTTAAAATAAAAACTAGCCTTTATTAGCTAGTATAATAGATAAGTAGCTTTTATTAGCTACTAACAGATAATTATAGAACTTTAGAGTTTACAAGGGACTTAGTGATTATCTTTTATGGCACTCCCCCTTTTTGGAGGGGAAGAAATTGGGGCTAAAACACTTGCCCAGAGTCATACAGTTAATTATATGAATTCACATTTGAATTCAGGTTCTCCTGATTCCAAGGCTGGTGCTCTGTTCACTACACCACCTACCTGCCCCTATAATTCCTTCATTTTACAGAGGAGGTATCTTAAACTCAGAGAAATTAAATTACTTGTTCAAGATTACACATCTAAGTTAATGACAAGAGTTGAACCTGGAAACCAGTCTCTCTAATTCCCATGCTAGTTTTTTCCTCCTGCACTTTGCTAGCAAGCTGAGATGGAAGGTATTTTGCTAAATTACCAGCATGATTAATTTTTTAAAAAATACGTTAATAAAGAATCATTTTAATTAATTTTGCATTTACTCTCAACTGAGGCCATTTAACCACTACATTACTAACTTAATTCCTTTTTTATGGATTTGAACATTATTTCTACCCTAGGCAAAAATGAAGCCCTTTAAAAAGAATTTACATATAGCAAAGCCTCAGTTATTGTAGATCAAGCAGCTATATTCCAGGAACAATTTTACACCTAGAAATGGAAGTAAAAAGATTTGAGAGAATAGAAACAATGCTGAGTTTAGAGTCAGGAAAGTTCTGTATTTGAATGCTTTGTGTTAAACTTAATAATTGTGTGATTTAATCTTACTGAGCCTCAGTTTTCTATAAAATGGGAATAAGACAACTTGAAGCACTTGTCTTACAGTTTTATTAGAAGAATCAAATGAGATAATGTACATAGAGTGCTTTGCAAAACTTGAAAGTGCTACATAAATATTAATTATATAATATGTAATACAATATATAATATAATAAAGTATATCATTGAGATTTGATTGTTTCTGAGACAATGTAATGCTTGTTTTGCCTATTGGAAAGATTGTCATTGATTCCTAATAGATGTAAATGCCAAGTTATTCCCTGGAAAAGTTGATGAGACCAAAAATCCCCAGAAAATTAATAGGAAAGGGAAACAAGAAAAAGTCAGAAAAGGGAAGAGATCAAGGATGGTAAAATAGAGGTGGAGATTAGAAGTTGTAATTAGAAACTGGAACAGAGGTGGGGAATAGAAGTGAACATTGATTTAGTGACAGTGAACAATACCTTTTAATAGAACCTAAGGACCTGAGTACGTTATAGCACATTCACCATTTATTTGTTATTTTTTACTGATAGTTTTTTTTTTTTTAAACATCATCATTATTTCCTTCTATACTTTCTCTACTTTGTGGAAAAGAAAAAGTGAAGTAAAATGTACTGACAAAATAACCTTATGGCCCCCACCTTCCTCCTGCGAAGGAAAAAAAAAAGACATCGTTTTCTGTGAAACTAAGATTGCTTATAGCAATTAATCTGAATTTAGCTGCCCTTTGGCATTGTTTTCAATTATATTGTTGCAATTATTGCATGATTTATTCTCTTGATTCTGCCTTTCAAGTTTTTTCTTTTTTATTATCAGCTTAAACATTAGTAAACATGAACATTTCAGTATACAAAAAAGGAATCCTATATGAAAATGAGAACTTTTATTGTGTACACTTTAAAAGTATATTAAATTTAATATGATGGTATTAAAACTGCCTTGATTTATTGTGAGCCTTTCTAAATTTCCTTCTGCCCTCTTTTAAGAATTTTTAAATGTTTCAATGATGTTCATTTACAACCACCTGCCCCCTTAGTTCAGTTTTTTTTTTTCCCACTTTGTGTTACTTCACCTAAGCTTCCCTTCAGTACATTCACTCTTCTCCAGACTCTCACTATATGCAAGGAAGGCATTGGGCTAGGCAATGAAGATTTGCAAGAATGAAATATGACAATCTCTGTTCTTGATTGCTTAATGTTTTGAAAGAGGGAATATGAATGGATCTAACTATTCCTCTTGAAAGGTAATGTGTGATGGAGTCAAGTCAAGATCTGAACAGAATGCTTTAGGAAAATATAGGGAGGGATATTTCTGATAGTCAGCCATCAAGAAAAGTTTAAAATGTATTTAAGAAGATGAGTAAACAGCTGAGATGCTTGAACATTTATGCCAAAAAGTTTTGAGTTTTAAGTTGTTTTTGTTTTTCATGTCTATCTCACAGAGTTTTCACAGAGAGTATGAAATCAAAAAGCTATGTATAAAAGTTAATCTTAAAAACTTAAAATTAATTACATGTGGTACTGATTCTTGAATGTATTGGATCATTAAGATTTTACTCATTGAAATGGTTTTCTGAAACTGTAAAATAAGTAGTTACTCATAGTCACAGATATTATTATGATAGTAATTAGAAAATTCACAAAGAAACAACTACCAAAAAATGCAGTGTCAGTTGTTAAATGTTTGCTGCTTTTCTAACAGCTTTGAATCTAAAATATCTTTAATATGAAATAACTAATGAGATATTGTTTTCTTCATAAGATGAAATAGTAATATTACACTTTTACTAAAAAAAAAATAATTAAATACTTAACATTGATGGATATAAGTAGCCAAGTTTGGCTTTTAACTTTGACTTTACAAATATGCTTTCTGTGAATATTAGAATTATGCCAAACCTCTTGCTTTTGTGTGCATATATAATGACTAATCTAGGGACTGAGGTGATATGGAGCATAAATTGTTGTAAAGTAAAATTTTTTTCTTCTTTTTAGCATTCTCTGGATATTCAACAAACACAAAATATGACCCATATCAAATTAAAGCAGAGATTGCAAGCCGTCGTGATAGAGTAAGTAAAACATACATATTTTCATGAATAAAACTGTCATATATATGTTTCACGTCAATAAAATTATTTCATTCAATTATTCATTAAGTTTTTTTAAAATTCTCATTAAATGATGGTTTAATGAGACTTGTAAGCTTTTGTTTTGATAAGTTATCATTTTGGATAGCTTGTGACTGTTATTTTAAAAATTCAGATTATATGCCTATGATAATAGAATAGCCATGGGAAACAATGTAATCAGAGTTCTTTCTCGTTTCATTCTCTTAAATTTTACCAGTTAATGAATTTACTATAAGGTTTTGTCTTCAGTTTCCTTAAGGACAAATCAGCTAATCAAAAACAAAAAACAAAACAAACAAACAACAACTTGAGGTGTTGAATTCTCCTAAAAAAGCAGATGTTAATTTTTATTTATCCTCTTTATTAGGTAATGGAAGGTAGAATTCCTTTTTTAAAACCTTGTTCATCTTTTCAGAATTACCAGTCATTTAGTTTCTATAATAGATTATATCCCTTTGAAATTATATCACTTGAGAGTTAAAAGTTACTCCAGTAGTGCCAATTATTGTCATTTAAGCAGTGAGATTGTCATTTCCCAAATATTTCAGTTTTCATGACTTATACATTTTTAGCCAGCATATGATTGATCATCTTTTGAAAGAAATGAATTCAGATAGCAGAAATGTTTACCTTTAATTTGCTTGTATAAACCTCCCGAAAAATGCATTTGTTTTTAGCTTTCCAGATTAAAACGAGAGCTGACACAAATGAAGCAAGAATTGCAACATAAAGAAAAAGGAGTGGAGACACTGCAAGAGTGAGTGAAATTTTTTAATACACATGTGTATGTTTATGCAAATATATGTATGCGTGTGTGTGTGTGTGTGTGTGTGTGTGTGAGAGCCTCTACCTATTTATAGATAGAGATATTAATTTGATTCTATGGATCTTTGTTCAATATCTTTAAATAGTATTTTGAAGTTAGCATAAGACTTAATTTTTTAAAAAAATGCTCTTTGTTTCCCAGTCTTACCTGGACTATACACTTTTGATATCTGCTTAGCTCTTTGACATGGGGAAAAAAAATTAGAAGCCAGGCACGTTTGTTTTTCGAAACATAGTTTTGAAAATAGATAAACTATTTATCTAGTCTTTCTCCTTTATTTGAAATATGAAATCCTGAAATTTCTCCTACTCAGAAGTCAAAAGTAAATTCTCACTTTTTAGAGGATTAACTCATTTAGTGAACATTTATAGTGGTTGATCAAGTGTCCAAAAAACCATTTAATGTTATTTCATTTTCAGGTCCAAATTCTTCTCTTTCACTCTTGTCCCATTATGAGAGCAAAAAAACCCAAAACATTTTACAAACATGCATAATTGGGAAAAACAAATTCCCATTTTGCCATGTTTAAAAACAAAAACAAACCATAAGCATCAGTATTTGCTTTGTTACATCTCCCCTTCACCTGAGTACTTGATAGAGTTCACTTTTGCAAACTGGGCCTATTACTATAATTTTTCTGTTATAATGTTTATAAGAAGACAAGAAATAATTATTTAGCACATTTTAGTTTTATAATGAGTGAAATGACAGGTTTTTTTTTTTTTTTAATAATAAGCAAGTTGAAAAAAGTTTACTCTTCTTAAATATATGCAGTTTTATGTGATTTGATAGTAGTTTAATCTCAAAATATTCAAATGCTGAATAGAAAAATGTCTTGCTTATTTCCTTTAATCTAGTTATCTTCTGCTATCTGCTTATTAGCTTTATTCTACAATTGAGGGAGGGAGGCCCAGCAGGCAAAAGCTTTACTCAGAATCTTATGTTCTGATTAATTCTTTTTCTATTTGTACTGTTATGGGAATAGAATTCTAGAGCTGGATGGGATCATAAAAGCCATCTAGTTCAATCATTATTTTAGAGATGAGTATGATCCATGGAGGGATAAATGACTTGTGCAAGACCATATATAAGTATTAAACAGAGGTGAAATTTAAACTCAGGTCCTTTAGCTTTAGAGCCAATATTTTTCTCCATTGTACCATCCTGCCCCTACTGAACAAGTAGTTGATACAATGTGTGTGTGTGTGTGTGTGTGTGTGTGTGTGTGTGTGTGTGTGTTTATGTATGTGTTAGCCTTGACTTTGAATAAGATATATATTTCAAATTTCACTGTAGCTAGAAAAAGTAGTATAACTTTGCTGAACAAAAGTTTTTTTTTTAATCATTTCAATCCTATCTTTAAGGAAGGGGAAAAATAGATAATGTATCTATAACTCCATGCTTACTCAAATAAGGAATGAAAATACATAGAATTCATGATGCTGAAACTGAAAAGCATAGGAAAAGTAAAATACAAAAGCATCTGGGAATGGTATCAATTAATATTGAAAACTAACCAAGTGGCACTTTAGTCTGACACAAGTAGAACTAATATTTTTTTTTGATCATTTGGCAAAAGCTGTCCTTTTCTTTCCTTCCCACCATCTTCCTGGTATAAAGAGTTTATTTGAACATGCCATTTCCTTGTGATATTATACATACACCTCTCCCATCACTCCATTGGTGGATAGATGACATATTCAAAGAACTCACAAACTGAACATGACAGTCGAGCACACTGAAAACTGCCTAGACCCAGCCTTTCATCTATTAACTGATTTGGAGGCTAAGATGCTTTGAAAACCAGTATTTCATTTGGTTTTGACTTCTCACCCTGCTCTATTAACATTAAGTTTTTGTTGCACATGTTCTAAGTTGCATAACCACAAAGGAGGAAGAGGAAAATATTGATTGTGATTCCATCCTTTGCATATGGTACATGGCACATAATCTTTTCATCTCCTGAGTTACTCAGCCTGAGAGAATTAATGTAGTTAAATGGTTTTATGTTATGATATTCAGGTTTCTGGTGTCACTTTTTTTTTTTTTTTTTTTTTTTGGATGAGCTCACTTGCTAAAAAGAATTGATGTTAAGATTTTGCTCTGGTAAATTTCTCAGTTGAGAATTAAAAAACAACAGTAATGAAGTTTTTATCTAAAATTTTGAGAAAGAAAATGTACTTTTTAGAGAGAGGCAGTGAGGTGATGCATAGAATAGAATGAAGTCACAAAGATTCATCTTTATGAGTTCCAATGTGGCCACACACCAAGCTGTGTGACCCTGAGCAAGTCATTTAATTCTGTTTACCTCAATTCCTCATCTGTAAAAGAGTTGAAGAAGGAAATGGTAAAGCACTTCCATTTCTTTGACAAAAAAACAAAAAACAAAAAGGCATTATAAAGAGCCATATACAACTGAGCAACAATAAACTTATTGACAGATTGATTAACTACAGGATCAAAGAATGAACAAGCTGATCTCTTCTTTTGCTTTCCTCCATATTCCTAACTGAGAGCACTGATTTCATACCCAACAGTAATTTTAAGAAAGGACCTTCAATTTCCCTCTAGAAATTTTTCTGCTGTCCTGGCTTCCCAGAATATCCACTGTATTCTTTTCCAGAGTGCCTCACTAGGAGTTTGGCTGGTTCCAGTATTTTAACCTCAACTTGTTTATCTTGGTCAGATTTCCTTATTGGCACAGAATTCTTCATTCCTCTTGGGCATAAGTGAGGGGAAAAAAGAATATTTTGTAATTTTTTTTTTTAAAGAGAAGATCTTTTTTTAGAGAGGTGGCATAGTGAATTTTGCTTTCAGGTAATGATAGGATAATTTTTAAAAAGTAGCTTGAAGTTTGCTTTTTTGCTAGAATGTTATTTTTTATGAACTCCTCCCACACATGTACATTAGGGAAATAAATGAAGTCAGAATTAATTTCGCTTTAAGGGATTGTTCCTAGCCCAAGATAAGTTGACAAATGATTTTTTTTTCCACTGGGGAATATTGGGCATTCAGTATTCAAGGCAAATTAATACTGCCCATTCACTTATTATATATCTGTGAATGAGGGTAAATTTATGAAAAATTATATTTATATCAGAAGAAAAACCTGGAAGAGAGTTTAAAAATTATTCTGTTATTACCTGAAAGAAAACAGAGGCCACTGTTACTGATCCTAATTATATGATGGGGAAAATTTGTTTCTCTTGGTAGCTCTATTAAAAGGTGAATATGTTTACTATATGACTGACAGTGTACAAAGTGTTGGGGATACAACCCCCCCGCCCAAACAAACAATAATATCTGCCTTCAAGAAGCTTACATTCTAATAACCTTGGCTTTCTGCTACCTTTTTTTTGGTTGTGGTAAGGGACTTCTAATCTAAATTTAAATTTTTGACATTTTTTAATTGCAATAATTTGCTAATTATTTTGTTAAACCTATGAAACATATTCTTGTATCTTATAAAAGCAGTATTAAGATGTGCTCCTTTTAATATTTTTTACATTAAGCCTTCTTCATGGTGCTATACTTTATAATTTTTTTACATACTACTTTAAGTATTTGAGGGAAGCTTAAACTGAATCTGTAATAATTGAATATTATTTTTCTATTGGGTGGGTCAGTGTATAGGTACAAATTTTGAATTATGACCCATAACCATTAGTGGTTAAAGAAAAAATGAAAAATCTTCTAGATTATTTTCCCTTTTGATGTCATTTAACATCATTTAAGGAAAGCCAATAAATCAACAAACACTTAATTGCTAGTAATAGTGGGGAAAAGAACTGTAGTCAATTTAGTTCAATAGACTTTCATTAATCATTATAGCTAGCATTTGTATATCCTTTAAAGCTTATAAAGCACTTTATATGTGTTATCTCATTTGATCTTCATAGCAACCCTGTAATATAGGTGCAGTTATTCCTATGTTACAGATAAAGAAACTGAGGCTGAAAGAAATTAAATAATTTTCTCAGGTCTTATTATCCAGCTAGTACGTATCTGGTCTAAAGTAAGATTTGAACTTAGGTCTTTTTGACACCAAACACTCAATTACAATACCCACAGCCTCATAAGCACTTGATATATACGTTTCTGTCCTAGTTGGTAGGGATACAAAAGAAAACCAAAAGGGGCAGCTAGGTGGCACAGTGGATAGAGCACCAGCCCTTAAATCAGGAGGACCTGAGCTCAAATCTTGTCTCAGACACTTAACACTTCCTACCTCTGTGACCCTGGAACCTTAACCCAATTGCCTGAGCAAAAAAAAAAAAAAAAAAAAAGAAAGAAAGAAAAACAAAAAAGGGAAAAAAAAAGATTCTTTCCCCTCAAGAAACATAAATTATTCTGTAACTTGCAACATATATACCAATATGAATGTGAGGTAATTTGAGGGGGGAAAAAAGAGCTAAATGAACAAATAGGATGGCATGGAAAGTGTGCTTCCATTAGAGATGAAATAGGAGGTGAATCTTAAAAGGAAGTTAACCCTTCTAGAGGTGGAATTTTGGAGAAAGTGCATTCTGGGTATCAAGGCAAATTTATGCAGCTAGAGATTGAAAATAGAATATAGGCTCTCAGGGGAGACGTTTTTAAATGTACACCTTTGTAAATACTTTCACAGATACTTGAGTGACAGATTATCCATTTTAAAAGTTCTTAAAAACAACACAGTTCCTAAAGGAAATTTAAAAATACATATATTTTAGATGCAGAAAAGCAAAGGAATATTTGATTAAATTATTAAAACAAATAGACAACAAAAATGGAAGCAATATTTCTGAAGAGGTTCAGAAATTTAGAGAAGTAAGAGAAATAGTTACCAGCAATGATTTCAGGGGACTGTGCCAGCTCTAGAGTTCTAAGTCCAGAGGAAAAAGAACTGCTTTAGTTTAACACATTAGCCATTGGCACAGACTGGAAGTGAGAGCTGTGGTGTGAGCTCTTTTAGTTCTTCTGCACATTTCTTTGATCTAAGGGCTAATGCCCAAAGTGTTGTCCTATATAATGCTTGACGTTCCTACCTTTGAAGATAGCTGACTGAACACTAGAGTTTTTTCAATTGTCACTGTCTGGGTTGGGTGTGTACCTCCTAGCAAACAGAATTTATACCTAGGTTGGAAGATATCAGAGAATTCTGTTTTAAATGGGCAGGGCAGTTTCTGCCTGTCTAAATCCTTTGTTACTTTCCTTGCCCTTTTGGAGGAGGGAAAGTGAGGGAGAGGGATGATTACAATGGAGATATTTTGGAAGAGTTTTGCTTTTTTCCTTGGTTACCAGAAAATGTTGATTTGGTGGGGAGCAGATCAAGAGCTGGTGAATATTCCATAGTTATTGGTTTAAAAGTGGGTAGTTTTCTCTTTAAAAGAAATGGCTTAGCTAAACTTAGAACCCATGTACATGTACTAGTCTGGTACCCAACCTGTATGAAGTACATTCTATAAAAAAAAAAAAAAATGCTCCCTTGGGCTTTTACATCACCTTTGTTCCCAATCGATCTATCTTCCCTCCTCTATCTAGAGGGCTAATTCTTTTTTTTTTTTTTTTAATAACTTTTTATTGACAGAACATGTCTGGATAATTTTTTACAACATTATCCCTTGCATTCACTTCTGTTCCATCTTTTGTCTTCCCTCCCTTTACTCCCTCCCCTAGATAGCAGGCAGTCGTATACATGTTAAATATGTTATAGTATATCTTAGATACAATATATGTGTGTAGAACCGATCTCTTGCTGCACAGAGAGAATTGGATTCAGAAGGTAAAAATAACCTGGGAAGAAAAACAAAAATGCAAACAGTTTACAATCATTTCCCAGTGTTCCTTCTCTGGATGTAGTTGTTTCAGTCCATCATTGATCAGTTGAAACTGAGTTAGATCTTTGTCGAAGACATCCCCTTCCATCAGAATACATCCTCATACAGTGTCATTGTTGAGGTATATAATGATCTCCTGGTTCTGCTCATTTCACTTAGCATCAGTTCATGTAAGTTAGAGGGCTAATTCTTATGTCAAAGAAATTCAAAAGAAAAAAAAGGAAAAAAGCAATAAAAAAATTAAACCATACTACTCAACACATCAGTCCAATTCCTCAGTGTGTGTATGCACACACACACGTATATATTTACATGTATGTGCATATCGATATAGTGCTTTCTATGTCGTTCTCTACTTTTGAAAAGAAGAGAAGGGAAATTCTTATACTCTCACTCTTCTTTGGGGCCCAGCTTAGTTATTATAATCACATAACATTCAATTATTTGTTTTACTAGTGTACTTGTACATTTCTGTTGTACTTTGTGTGTGTGTTTTCTGTATTCTATCACACTATTGTTGCCTAATTTCTCTCATCATTTCCCAACTAATGGGCATTTTCTTAGTTGTTATTACCTACAGTTTTAATTATTACTTAAGCTCCATTATGGGTTCACCTCAAACAAGCAAACAAATTTTTAAAAGTATTAATATGTTAATTACCAAACTATCTCCTCCTTCTTTTCCTCACTCTACTTTTCCTCTCCTTTTCTTCCTCCTCCTTCTCTTTTCTCTCCTGGTTGTCCTTTATAATTATAATTATTATTATTTCAGGACTCAGACTTGTGATTTCCTTGGTTTAGGGATTTCATCTCAAAGAATTCCCTTTTCCAGTGCAAATCAGCATCTTTCCTACAATTTGTAGTCTTTCAGGGGACTAAAAAGATGATTTGCCAAGGGTCATCCAGCTATTATGTATCAAAATTAGAAACTGAATTCAAGTCTTCCTAGTAATACATGTTAATTTATTCCAATACCTTCCTTTTGTAGATGGGAAAATTGATGCAAACAACAGTGTGATTAAGTTGATACTTGTTGAATGATTGATTGACTCTGAGGTACAGTTGTCTAATACACTCTTTATTTTACTCAATAATATCAATAAGTCTAAATCTGTATGTAACAACTGAATGCTTACTCATATTTAGGGCCTTCTTTTAGCATTTGAGATGGAGAAAAAAAAATCTTTCAAAAGTTTCAGAACAGAATGGAGTTGTTAGCTCTTAGAAAAAGGATAGATTAAAGTATATCACATTCGGCACAGACACATAAGAAAATACTAGGCAGAACCAATATTCTGATAACAGGAAAACATAAAGAAGTTGTGCTGAGACAAAAAGGCCATTGTTGTTGGTTGTAGGACAGGTCTTGCTGCAAAACTGGCTTTCCAAACAGTACCTGCTGTTGATAGAAGGCTTGCAGGAAGCTTTCTGTGGTTAACTCAAGGCCCCCTGCCAGGGCTGGTGATGTAAAAGGCAGGAGTTTTAACAAAACTTTCCATTCTTTTTCGGATATAATCTGTAGCATTAAATGGGAATGAGCTTATAGGCCTGGCAGCATTTTTCTTCAAGATGTGGGAGTTTAAAAGGCTCTTTAGTTATTAGTAGTATTTCTGCTGATGGAATTCTTTTGACATCTTAAACAATACTAACATAAAACACTTTAGGGAGAGAGAGGAGATTGGTGACATGAGATTTCTAAAAAAGTTCTTTTAATTTTAATTTTTTTCAATTATTTGAATGATATGCTTCCTTTCTCTTTAATTCTTTTCACCAAAAAAAGGAAGCATAAAAAATTTAAAACTCACATCACTCCATAACTACAGATTTATCCTGAAGTTAAATTTTATTTGAACCTATCATTGAGCATTGATTTTAGACATATTGAAAGGAATGGTGATGTAAAATAAAGTATTGGATCGACAATGCTCAAATGAGTGAAATAATTAAAGGAAAAATTCTGGAAAAAATAAAGACTTCTTGCATACTCTTGATATTCCATGTTATTCATCATGTGGGCTATGTATTAGATGGGAAAATTCTATATTAAATTCTATATTAAAGATTATAAAATGAACAATATTTCTGAACATTAGCATATTTTGGAACATTCATACTTCTTAATTTCCAATGAGACAAAGCTATTTGAAGACTTTTTTATTTATAGCATATAGGTTTATTATGACTAAAATCACAGTTAAAAACAACAAGATTTTAAAAAATTACTTATTAAATAAAATTAGTAACTATGAATTTTTGAGAATGAACAGTATTTTTGTAATTTAAAAGTGACTTTTGAGAAGACAAAAGAAGAGCAGGTAGCTAAAAATATTATTTCCATGTACAAAGATGGTCATTTCTTTATGGCCAATGACTGCTTTTAATTTACAAGTTCACATTGCTGTTCATATAGGCAACTGCTATATGTACTGGATAGAGGTGGAAGGAATCTCAGCTATCATTTAGTACAATCCCCATCATTTGCATATGTGGAAAGTTATTCATTCAAAAGCTGGTTACTGTGTTGCTGTTGTTCTCAGTTTCCTCATCTATAAAATGAGAGTATTTGAGAAAATAATCTCATATATTCCCATTCTGTTTTCAATGATCCTAAATCCTATGAGATTGGTTTAAAATGACAGAACCATAACTATCCCTGACAAAACCAGAATAAGAATCCATTTCTCTTGATTCCTTGCATGTATGCTATGGCATGCTGATTTGCTAGTTGGCTGGCTAAATAAATGAATGAGTGAATGAATGAATGAATGAATTAGTGATTAACTATATGAGAGAAAGAATGCATGGATGAATTATCCTGCTAATTCTTGAACCAAATGATATTGCTAATATTACATCTGAGTCTACTCTCTTCTTTTTACTTCCTGCTGGCTTTTTTGCCATTCTATGTAGAGATAAAGGCAGTGTAAATATATAACCACTTTTTAAAACTTCTAATTTTAAAAAATCTCATCTGCTTTATATTTTTAAATATTTGTGAGCAATTAAGTATAAATCAAGCAAATATTGGTTGATGAGTCATATGTGTATGTGTGTGTGTGTGTGTGTGTGTGTGTATACATTTTCTCTCTCTTGATTTATATGTATAGCATATATACATATTGCTAGTGCTTATTGGTATTGCAGTAGAAGTGATTCTCTGTAGGCTCTTTTTTCAGTGGTGGCAAAAGGTAGAAAAAAGGACTGAGAGTATTCAGAAGACTTCATGAAGCAAAGCACTTTGAAATATGTTTTAAAATATGGGATGGTCACACACACAAAAAGACAGAAATTAAGACATTAGTCTATTTACCAATATACTTTTTAATATAGTTTTTATAAATATGTAGTTTTTTATATCACCAAAGTCTTTCTAAGATTCCTTCCTTTCCTCTCCCAAAGAGTTATCTCATATAATGCTATTTTTAAGACTGAAAGGATCAAAATAAGAGGAAAAAAATCAACAACTGATCAATACTTGGAAAGAGTCTGAAAATATGTTCACTGTACAATACTTGTCACTACATCCTTTTCAAAGGAGTGGGGTAAAAGTGTCTTCTTGTATCACATCTTTTGAGTTCTGCATAGTTTTTTATAATTTTACAAACTTCACTTTTGATTTGTATGTGTGTGCATGTGTGTATGGTTCTGTCTGTTTATATTGTAGTAATTGTATATCGTTTTCTTGACTCTGCTTAATTCTTTCATTCTGCACCAGTTCATGTGTTTCTTGATATCTGTCAATTGAAAGGCTTTTATTACAAGGGAAGCAGGTGGTCCTTATGGTTAGTAGCAATTTTAGCTGATATTCTGTATTGGTTATTGTTTTTTTGGCCCTATAAAGTGTATTTGTGGAGTGTCAATAGCATTTCTTACCTTCTACATCAGTGAAAATACAAAATTGTTTCTGTAAGTACATTTGAACATATTCTTTTTATAGTAGTTTAAGGTTATATTTTAGAGGTGCAAAATACTTTAGATTCATGATCTCATCTATCCTCAAAAGAACCCTCTGATAAATTTATTCACTTCAACAATTTCTTAAGTGACTATTTCTTATTTTTTAAGTGACTATTGTATACAAAGTATGGTATTACTGGGGATATAGTGACAAAACTAGAATGTTTCCTGCCATTATGAGTTTTCCTTTATTTTATGATTTTACCTCATCACGTGTCATAGTTATTTCTGGTTTTCCTATAATATGAATCTATCTCTAAAAGAAATCTCTTTTCCTATACTAAGCGCTATATGTGGTAATAGAATCTATTAATCTAATAATAATTTTGCAGTTTTTATGGGTAGGATTTGAATTATAATATATAATTTGCTACCAAATTTTACATGTGTAAAACTTACCTGGGCTTCAGTAACTCATTTCAACCTTTTGAGTCAGAACAGTATAGAATCAAAGATGGGAATGTAAGTACATCAGATATATTCTCTTCCTTTTCACAGATGAAGAAACTGAGATTCACTGAGATTGAATTGCCTAAAGCCACATAAGCAATTCATTGATGACAGAGCTGGGAATAAAATCCAAATCTCCTTTCTTTTTGTCCAGTGCATGTTTCTGGATACCATGTTTCAGTCACAATCTCAGAATTTTATTAAATAAAGCTTTTTGCAATTTGTGGCTCAATGGGAGTAACAAAAGAGACAGAATGGAAGTTGATAGTGCATTTGGGATTCAGGATTTAAGGAGGCAGGAACAGTGATCAGCTTGCTATATAGAGGAAAGACCGGGGTAGATGAGATAATGTAAGTGAAAGTGCTTTGAAAAAAAAAAAATCAAATGCTGTATAAATGTAAAGTGAGAAGGTGTTAGAAAGTGACCCTGCTTTTTATCTCCCATTGTTTAGGTGAAAGTTATGCCGGTGCATGGGCTGCAAAAAGAAAGGGAGTCCAGTACTTAACTCTTGGCTATACTCTGTCCTTTTAAACTTTCGATAGAGAAGTACTTTCCTTTTCCCTTTTCCCTTTAGTAGATAGTTCAATGGAAAAGGTACTGGGTCTGCAGTCAGGAAGACATAGTTCAAAGCCAGCCTCAGACATTTACTATCTATGTAACTTTGGATGCTCACTGGCTGTATATAACTCTGGACAAGTCATTTAACCACTATTCAGTCTCCATTTTCTCAACTGTAAAATGAGGATAATAATAGCACTTACTTTGCAGGGTTAGTATCAGGATCAAATGAGATTATATTTGCAAATCAATTAGTGCAGTACCTAGTAATAAATACTTATTTCGTTACTTTAAAAATAGAATTCCATTTTGTATGGCAAAGAAATATGTATTTTTATAAGTGATAATTAAGTAAATTTTATTAATCATAAGTGATATTACTGTGATCTCAACTTTTTAGCCTCCTAAGGTAGTGCTGTTTGTTTCTTTAGAAAGTGCTATTCAAATTCTAGTGATCCTCAAGAAATTACTCATTTGTCCCTTTAGTACTTCTCATAAATGTTTTTCCTTATACCTAGTAATTATAAAATTAAAGAACTTTTATTTTAAATAATTTGAATATATTCTCATTATTGTTTCCTTATCTGTAAATGGGGAAAATAGTAGGATCTACTTTTCAGAATTGTGAAAATCAATGATGTTCATAGAGGGTTTAGCACAGTATATGGCACATAGTAGGTATTATATAAATGCTTATTCCCTCCCTCCCGTGGGTTCTTTCTCCTTGTAATTATACCCCAAAGAACTAAAACAGTGGCTCCTCTTGCCTAATAATTCTTAGAGGAAATGCAAACACTGAACCAAATTGTTCTCATTCGGACAGCTTGTATCTAGAGCAAATGAAAGAAAATAAATCTATTGAGGATTCCCCAATAAAGAGGGTGAAGGCAACAATAGATCATGTCATTTTAGTAACAAGAAAGGGTATAGTCAGCCAAGTAAAGTCATACTACCTCCTTTATGTTCAGGAAGGAAGCTATTAAGTATCAAAGATGTTCTGTCAACAAATCCATGCCAATACATTGATGTGTTAACCATTCTTTTGCTCTTTAAAGGTGTTTGATGTCAAAGGAACTTTATAAATTCTATGTGTTGAGTGTCATTGATTTAAAGCTTGTACTTCCTTTTTTCTTTTTATGTCTATGTTTGTGTAATGATAAGCTGTCATTCTGATTTTTTCTTAACAGAATTGATCGTAAGATGTCAAGTGCTCATACTAATTATAAATTGGATGAAGCCCAGGCTATAATGAGTGAGCTCCGAACCATAAAGAAAGCTATTTGTACAGGCGAAAAAGAAAGGCGGGATCTGATGCAAGTAAGAATGTCAGACTGTAAACCTTTTAAAACTTTATAGCCTCCCCTCCCCCCCCCCCCTTCACCAATTACATCTTTTTTGATATGTGTAATTTTCTTTTCTAAATTATACCCTTGACTTTTGAGTTTCTGCCTTTTCTTTTTTTTTTTTTTTTTGGCTGTGTTTAGGAGGAAAATAGTCTTTTATTAACAGGAAATAGAATAATTCTAGTTTCTATTCTTAATATTGTATTTGAATTTTCTTGATTATAGTCTCAAGTACACTATTTAAATTTGTTTATTTTTTTAATAAACAAAAACTATTATGGAAAGAAGAAAGAAATTTGAGGAAGACATGATTGAAGATATGGAGACTGGACCAAGGCAGTTATAACATGTTTGTAGAAAAGTAAGGACATTTGGGATTAGAGTAGTAATGTGTGACATTGCCGGGAAAGTAGGTAGAACCTGTTGGTAGAAAGCTTTAAAAGCTTTAAAATACCATAGTGCTCTTCTTAGAAGTCTGGGAAAGTATCAAAAATCATTTCGATGGATGAACCCATTTGTCTTTTCCATTTCTAGACTTCATCATTATATTTTTTCTTTTAGCTACCTTTCAGAGACTTTTAGCATTATTGTCTTTCAGAAGGCACTTTACAAACCAACTAAAGAATCTTTAAATGACTCTGTGCTACATATGTTTATTGAACCACCAAAATTCAATTCAAATTACATTTGTTAAATGCATTTAAAATGCATTAAATTTGTTAAATGCGTTTTTCTACATGTTAGTAACACAAGGATAAAATGAGACACTTTCCTGGTCTTGGAACAGCTTACACTCTAGTAGGAAATAAAACAAAGGCACTGGATAAATAAAATACAAATTAGAATACAGTAAATACATAGGAGAGGTAAAGACAAAGTACAATGGGAGGTGCCAGTTGGAGGAGAGAAATTTTTGATTTATTGACCAACTCAGATGAATCTTTTCAAATTGAATTGTATATATCTCTGAATTTTAGAAAACTCCATTCTCTGAGAAATTAAAAATACATGCAAAGAAAGTTTTCAACATTCACTTTTGCAAAACCTTACATTCCAAATTTTTTCTCCCTCTCTCCTACTCTTTCCCTTCCTCAAGACAGCAAGCAATATGTTATAGGTTACATATGTGAAATTCTTCTAAACATATTACTATATTTGTCTTGCTGCACAAGAAAAGTCAGATCAAAATAGAAAAAACATGAAAGAAAAAACCAAGCAAATAAACAACAATAACAGAAGGTGATAATACTATGTTTTGATCCACATTTAGTTTCCATAGATCTCTCTGGATGCAGATGGTACTTTTTCTCACAAGTCTATTGAAATTGAGGGAACATTTTTAATTCGGATCTTTCCAATTGCCAATTTTATCATTCTTATCTACTGTGTCACCAAGTTATTAAGGAAACTAATAAAATTGGAAATTTTATTTATGAAAGCACAAGTCCAATTACTATCCTTTAGTCTTGCATCATTTAGTCTTCCCAATTGTTCTGAGATAGGGAAAAATTATTATTCCTATTATATAAATTAAAAAACTGAGATTCAGATTCAGGGACTTGCCAAGGATCATAAGACTGGTAAATAAGAATATGGGACAAAAATCCAGATTTCCTGATTCCCAAGTCCAGTTTATTTTTCCATGTTTACTATGCTGTATAAGAAAGAGAAACATTTTCCTTTAATTTTTACTGGAGAGTATTATGCCTATCTGTCATTTTCCCTTTCCTTGAAGTCTCCTGGAATCATCAGAAGTTCCTGTAGATTTGGGCAACCCCTTTCCTCTACATTATGGACCTAGAAAGGAATACATGAACTAGTTTCTCCTGGCCACTCTAGCTGTGAAAATTCCATTACTTCTTTATGAGTAATAACCTGAGATATCTTGGAATTACTGACTTCTAGAGAGGGTCACATTCTGCCTTAAACCCATTTGATGGGTCTTGTATAGAGTAGTTTCTGTATTTGATAGATTACATTAATATGGCAGGCTGAAGATCTCTATCTCAAAAACTGAGTCAAAAAAAATGAGTCTATAGAAAGTCAAGCTTTTTATTTTTAATTTAATTGTGAATAGAGGATACTAGTGGTTTCTCCTGAATGCCAAAATACATATTTACTTTTTATTTCTGGCATATGCGAAGTCATATGAAAATATTTTTTTGCCACACCGAATTACAACTGAAAAATCAGGTCAAGAATTAAGTGAACTTAGTCTGAATTGACAGGAGACAAGTGTTAAGGGTAGTATTGGCTCTAAAGCATTTTATTTAACTTTAAAAGTCTTTTTCAAATTTTGTGTCATTTGCCTCTAAAATAGCCCAGTGTATAGTGTTGGATCTGGAGACAGGAAGACCTGAGTTTGAATTTGGCCTCATATACTTAGTAGCTATGTGATTCTGGGCAGATAATTTCACCTCTGTTTGCCTCAGTTTCCTCATCTGTGAAATGGTGATTGCAGCACATATTTTCCAATGTTATTGTGAAGATCAAATGAGAAAACATTTGCAAAGTGCTTAACATAGTGCCTGGCACATAGTAGGTACCGTATAAATGTTGGCTGTATCGTCATTGTAATGATATAGAAAAGACAAGACTTCCCCTGTGGGTAGTTAGGACATCTTAGTCAAGGTGTTTATTTCTTTCCATGAGCAAAACATATATTTGAAAACAAAGGTAAAAAGAAAATGATAGAATTGGTTAGAGAGTTGAAATGCCTGCCACCAACAACTTCTTGTACAAGTGCTCTGTCTGTAATGTAAAGAATATTGCCTCTGGTTATGGAAGATAGGGATTTCTTCTTATGTGACATTAGGCCATCAGCTGACACATATTTTTAAAGTTTCTGCCCATAATACACATTATGCTACATGCTGGGATACAAATGTGAAGACACAATTAGCAGGGATTCCTTTAACCTCCTTGGGACTCAGGCTTCTCATCTGTGAAATGAGGAGAATATAGTTAGATGAACTCTGAGGTCCCTTTGAGTTTTAAATCTCTTAATTCCATAATTTGTAAAAATAATCACGGTAACTTTGTTAGTTTGGGCGATTTTCTTCAATTCTCTTCATCTCTAAAATGAGAAAGTTGGACTAGATCAGGAGTTGTTAATTTCTTATTTATGTCATGGACTCCTGTGATGGGGGAATCTATGGATTATCAAATAATGTTTCTAAATGAATAAGATAGACTACATAGGATTACAAAGTAAAGCAATGAATAAGATAGACTACATAGGATTACAAAGTAAAGCAGTTATACTGAAATAAATATACCTTTTTGGGTTTAAAGTTCACAGATTCCCCCTAAAATCTCTCTTTGGCTCTAGATAGGTACTTCTGGTGTAGGTAACTTTTAAGAACTCTTCTGGCTTGAATATTATTGAAATGATGGTATGTTGATAACATTTACATAGCACTAATTATGTGCTAGACACTAATAACTTTTTACATATCATCTTGATCCTCACAACAACCCTAGGAGATAGGTAGAGTTATTAGATCTATTTTATAGATTTGGAAACTGGGACAAACAGAGGTGAAGAATTTGTCCAGGATTATATACCAAATAAATCCTTGAGACTGGATTTGAATTCAATAAAGCAGCTATACTGAAATAAATATACCTTTTTGGGATTAAAGTTCACAGACTCCCCCTATTTTC
Source organism: Antechinus flavipes (assembly GCF_016432865.1). Taxonomy (NCBI): domain Eukaryota; kingdom Metazoa; phylum Chordata; class Mammalia; order Dasyuromorphia; family Dasyuridae; genus Antechinus; species Antechinus flavipes. The sequence continues at coordinate 211,937,034 of NC_067400.1, read as the reverse complement.
TATCTTTGGATCTAGGTGGATACCTTTGGAGTAGGTAATTTTTAAGGAATCTTCTGGCTTGAATATTTATTGAAATGATAGTGATGGTGATAACATTTACATAGCACTAATTATATGTTAGGCACTCATAACTTTTTACATATCATCTTGATCCTCACAACAACCCTAGGAGATAGGTAGCGTTATTAGATCTATTTTATAGATTTGGAAACTGGGACAGAGGTGAAATGATTTGTCCAGGATTATATGCCAAATAAGTCCTTGAGACTGGATTTGAATTCAGATGTTCCTGATTCCAAATTTTACTGGGCATAAATGTTTTCCTTGCATTCTGTGATTCCTCAAAAAAGACTTTGTTCCTCTGAAAAAGTATCTCTATTTGGGATTAAATCTCATATTGCACTCTGGCCAATGGAGGGAAGAAGCAAAGTTAATAAGAAATACACTATTTCTTAATGATAAAAATTGCAGCATGATGATTGAGCTGCCACTAAAATAACAACGAAATAAAAGCAGGACTCAAATTGAAATCTGCTTTCATATTCTTTTTTTTTTTTTTTTTTTTTCTTCTTCCATTTCAGAGCCTGGCTAAGCTTACGGATGGTTTCAGGAATAGCTGTTGCATTTCAGACTCTCTGCAAGATTTGTCCCATAATTATGGTTCACTTGGCGGTTCTTGTTTACCTCAACAATACTGTGACGCTGGTTCTCAAACTGACATCATTGGAGAGGTATGTTGGCTTACAGAGATGAAAAGAGCTTGAGGAGAGGGGAGAAAAAAGACTGCTTTTATGTTGCCATGATTTATTCTGTTTCATTTCCCATTTTAATTTAAAAAATATTTGGGGTGTGTGTGTGTGTGTGTGTGTGTGTGTGTGTGTGTGTGTGTGTGTGTGTGTGTGTGTGTGTATGCACATACAACATACTATAAAGGCTAAAGAAAATGCTGATTCTCCTTGTTTCTCTACTAAACTTGAGTGTAGATGGCTCATGATTTTTGTGTTTAGCATTTAGATGCCTAAGAGTTGCTGGGTTTTCTTGTTGATGGTGTGAACTACAGATGAGACTGCTGTCATTGCTGATTTTAGTGCCATCCATCTTTCCCTAAATATCCATTAAAAAGATGGTATAGAGTACTTCTTAATGTGATTTCAATGAAATCTAGGTGAGGAAACTCCCTCCTTGAATAGTTAATTCATCTTGTGCTTTGCAATTTAAAAGTCTCTGAGAGTCGCCTCAGGGGATTGTGAGGTTAATTAAATGTGCCTAGGTTACACAATCTGCATAGTAGTTGAATTCAGATCTTCTTGATATTGAGACCAGCTTCTTATTCTCTACAGTATATTGCCTCTTATGTATTCAAAATCTAATTAAATTGAAATTATTTTTGTTTAAGACTTTTGGAAAAATTTCAGCAACCTTATATGAAGGTGTGCCATGAATTCAAAAGTGGGATTCAATACTGTAGCTAGAGAGATAATCTTATCATCTTTGGAGAAAGAAAAGTTACAGTCTGTTTTTCTTCTTGAAAGAACCCATTAGATTTTAAGTTCCTTGCAGACAGATAAACTGGACATTTCATGAATGTTTATTAATTGAGCTCATAAAGTTAAAATTCATATTTCTTTGATGATCTGGAGAAGTCTGATAATGATGAAATAAAATGTCTTTTTTTTTTTTTAATGAGGGAAATAAATGCTATTTCTCCAACAACCCCAAGCAACTTTTGCTGTCAAACTTCTTTCTGTTGTGAATAGCAGAGTACTTTTGTTGTGTGACTTGTAATAGGTGGGTTAACCTCTCAATCTCAGTTTTTTATTATAAAAATCAGAAAGTTCTTTCATAGATCATCTAAAAGTGTCATAGAATGACAGAAGTTATGCCCCAAAGGTACTGACACATTAAGCCTATTAGTTATTTTAAAATGTCTTTCTACTTTTGAAAGTTCAGTTTTCATACTTAGCAAAAGGAGAGAGGCAGCTTAGTTCAGGAGAGTGAGTCTTGGGTTTGGAATCAGAGGGTACAGATTCAAATTCTGTCCCTGATGATTGCTATCTATTTGACCTTAGCCAGCTATACCTAGATGGTATAATCTAGATCTTAGTTCTACAAATTCTCTGAGTGTAGGTTTGTTTCAAACCAATAAATAGAATAGGAATCAGTAATGATTCTATGCTAAGAAATGGTGGGGTAATGCTGAGATAAATAATTTAACTTATAGGAACTGACTGTCTCATTTTTAGGCTCCGTGATCTTAAAAATAATCATTTGAAAGGCATTTGTTTCTAGGAAGTTATGAGTTCAAATTGCTAGTTGTGTGGTTTTCCTCGCCTTAAATTCCTATATTCCTTGGTACCCTAGGAAACTGTCTAATATTTTATGTTATAGATGAAATACCATCTGTATCAATGGAGTGAATTTTCACACTGGAATTTTCCTATATTGGGGAAGAAAAATATATGCTATAATAAGAATATAATTTTGGTTGAGAAAAAAGAAAAGAAAAAGTAGCTATGAAAGAGACTTAAAGAAAGTAAGATTGTGGAACCTGGGAGAGAGACTTAAGTGATAACTTAATAAAATAATGTGAAATATAGAATTATTTAAAAAAGGAAAAAAAGTATTATTCTGAGAATAATACAGAAGATACTAACAGTCTGTTGGACAAATATATAGTAAAATGTGATTTTTTTAAAGATAATTTAAAAATTATCTTATAATTAATCTTAGGAATTAGGTTGTAATAATAGGTGGCCTGTCTGGTGTTTGGTGGTTTACAGAGTTTTTTCACACACACTCTTATTTGATCTTAAAAAAAAAAAACCCTTTGAATAAGGCTTTACCAATAGTATTTTCCCTATCTTGTCAAAGAAGAAACATGCTCACAGTAAAGTCATTTGTCCAGGGTTTGATAGTAAATTGGACTTGAAAATCCGAGTCTTCTTACTGAAAATCTGTGAAGACCGAGTTGGCACCTTGGATACCTTAGAATCAGCTGGAGTCAGAATAAGCAAAAGTCTTTGGTCTTTATTCTTGGTCTTTAGGGGTAAAAGTGAATTGGATGGATGCAGGATCTCCACAACCTCTCTTCTTCATCTCCCGCCCAAAAGTAACCTTAGCTAGTCTTACTCCACACCCTCTAGCCCCTCCTACAATGCTCTCTATACACCAATTATCGAGCCAGCACAGGATAGTGGGAAGGGCCATTTTCCAAACATATGCTTATAGAGTATTGTCCAATTGGTAATTAGCCTTAAGTGCTTGGTTGTCCAACCTCAGTGCATCAACTCAAGAGTTTTAGCCCTTTACAGATGTCTATCTTCTTTCTATTATATTTAACCTTTTTAGAAAAAAGGACTCAAGAAATCTAATTCTCTGGGAGTATTTAAAAATGTTATGTTCTGATTGGGTTGGGAAAGTATATGTGTGACCCAGTCCTCGAATTCTCTCTTCTTGAAATAGTATGCTCGTATAATCAAGAGAGAAAACCAAACCAAACTGTGCAGACTCATTGTATGTCACTAATTTTAAAAATTAAGCTTTGTAATAGTACATTTCTGTACAGTTCATCAGATTTATTTCTGCTCACCAAGATGAAATTACAAGATTATATATTGTAACATGCATATTAATAGTTAGAGGGTCTTACAGAGCTAACTATTTTCTTGTTATGACTGCTGTTATTCACTTTTTGTACACTTCAGTATTGAGTTTACATTTTTGTTAATATCATTACAAGAACAACTGTTACTACAACTACTAACATTACTACAACTACTAACACTGGTATCATTACCATTACTAGTATTAGTATTACTAATTATCACTACCACCACCACTGCTACTACAGTGACTTCTAGTTCTACAACAACAGCAGCTGCTACCACTATTACAACTGGCTGCTAATGCTGCTGCTACTATTACTCCTGCTACTAGACTGTGAGCTCAGAAGTAATGGTAGTCTTTGAAGTTTATTACATGGGGTAGAGAGTTGGTGATATGGTTAGATTTATACCTCAGGGAGATCATTTTGCTAGCTGAGTGGAGAATGAATGGGCTAGTGAGAGACATGAAGCAGGAAGGCAATAATTTAGATCTGTCTTGATTTGAGGGCTTGTACCAGGGTGGCAGTAATACATTAGTGAAAAGAAGGAGCTATATTGGAGGGGTGTTACAAATGTAAAATCAACAGAATTCAGCAACAAATTGAATATGGGAGCAATTGAGTGAGAGTGAAGAGTCAAGGATGATACCTAGATTTCAAGCCTAAGTGACTGGGAAGATGGTTGTGACTTCAAAAATTATAAAGAAGTTAGGAAAAAGTGAAGGGTCTGGGAGGATAGATAATGAGTTCAGTTATGGGTATGTTGAGTTTATGATATCCAATTCAAAATGTTTGCAGTTGGAGATAACATGATCTGGCTGGGATAAATGGAATTGAAAGTAATGTGCACAGAGATGACAATGGAATTTATGGTACCTGATGGTGTTACCAGGTAAAATAGAGGGTCCATGACAAAGCCATGTGGTTCATCCCTGTTATATTCACAAATACATATGTTTGATCCCTCTCTGCAATCTATAGTCTCAGATATTGTCCTAACTCTCCAGCTACTGTGTATGTGTGTATGTGTGTGTTTATGTGTGACACAACCTTTCAGAACTAAACATAAGACTCTGTTGCAGAAAATGTTCTAGCCTGTTTTAGTTGAAGGAATATTGTCATCTGGAAGTTCGTTCCCTCTATCAATGAAATCATGGGTACAGTCCCTTTCCCAATAAAAACTGTATATGTTTTCTAGTTCACATTGGAACATTACATTTTTTCTTACTTGTTCAATTTATGGAATTTTGTGAATTCTGATCATTATTCTTCTAATCCTTTCTTTTTTCCAGTCTGTGATCATAGAGAATATGCTGTTTTGCCATAATACTTGTCATTATATGTGTGACATTGGACCTGGAATTTTTCTGAGTCTCAGATATTTGCTACAGGATATTTTATCCTGTTGATATGTCTGTCACATTAACATGTAATTCACTAAAAGATATGCCAATACAATATACACAGTTAATCTCTGGCTTTTATTATTTGGACTTATATCTTTGGTATACTATGTAAACTTTGGTCAAAAAAACCCTCTAATTTTATTTTTTAACATTTTAGTAACAGTTTCCTTAAAAAGATTTAGGACAGTTGTCTAACTAATAATAACCTTTGGTTGAAAACCATTTCTCTGCTATATTTATTTATATGATTTTTAAAAAATGTTATTGATTATTTGATTAGAAAACTTAAATGAATTTTATATTATCAAGATTGGTTACTAATATATTGTCTTTTTCTCCTTCTTTAACCTTTTATCTTTTTTCCTAATCTTAAAGTTTGGCTTTGATGATAAAACAAGACTCGTAGACAGAGTTCGACTTAATTGGCAGTATGAAGAGGCCAAAAAGAGGTAAGAGGTATATTAAAAAAAAAAAAAAAATCATATTCTGTTTGTCTAATTCAAATTTTTTTGATAGTGAATGTAGGACTTTAAGGATGTTTTGATCTCACTTTTAAAATACTATTAAAATTTTATTGCCTATTATCTTATTGATGATAACAATGATATAAAGTCATTAGTTTGCTTATATGATAGAAACAAATAACTGGATTATTGGCTGCCTTTCCTTCTCTCTCCTTCCCCAGACTTTGTTAGGGTATTTCATTTTATGAATAGCAAAGTAATTTTGAAAAAGCATATTAAAATTCCCAGCCCAGTGATAAAATCCACTGACTTTGTAATGTATTTTATCATGATTCCAACTCATGATTGTCTATGTCATTGGAAGGAAGCAGTGGCAAATATAAAACAACAGACCATTCAAAATCATTAATAGTTTAACAAGTGATTTTTAAGCTTTTGTTTCAATATATCTTCAGTTCTTATGATGGAAGTTAGGGGAAAAATATTTTTTATTTTTTTTTTAAAGTCTAACTGCTATTCTCTTTGGTATTGAAAAACAAAAAATAATGCATGATTTTCACAAATTATTTTAATATATATCTACTCAGCCTTATCCTTTGGTTTTTAAGAATTTGAAAAAAATTGATAAGCAAATTTATTTATTATTAAGTATCTACTCTGTGTCATATACTGTGTTAAGTACTGAAGATGCAATTAATAAAAAGAAAGACAGTCCCTGCCCTCAAGGAATTTATCATCTGTCTAAAAGCAGGGGAAAACACACAAAAGAAGGCCCAAAGGTGGGGGAGAAGGGATAGGGCTTTGGGTCATCTTGCTCAGTGGAGCAAGATAGGTAGATTGAGCTTAAGTACAGCTTCTGCCCTCTACGACGGAAGGCCATTGGAAGAAAATTGGTATTTCTTTCTTCAGTCTTCCAAACAAAAGGCAGAGGAGGTTGAGAGAAATGGTATCAAAAGGCTTGAATTAACTACATGATGGTAAGTTTAGAAGTAATGAGCATATCCTGGGAAGAGTGACTTGTTCCATGGAGTTGAAATCAGGCAAAATAGCAGATGTGAAGAGAAAGACATTTGGGTTTATCTGTATTCCTTCTCTTTTCCTTATGTCTTTGTTCTCAGAACATGACTGAAAATAAGTGTTGATGAATAATCACACATTTCTCCTCTCATTGTGTGGTTTCTATTTTATTGATAGTTTTTGTCACATTCTATGTGCACCTTGGGAAAATATTCCCAAATATTTGATTGAGGGCTTATACCAGGGTGGCAATAATACATTAGTGAAGAGAAGGATATTCCCAAATATTCCCAAAATATTCCCAAAGTGTTCTCATATATTAGAAAGAAAATTTTTTTGAAAAAAGACTATGTAATAGTATTTTGTGTTAAAATATTTTCCCCCAAATGAAAAAGCCTTTCTAATGTCAAAAATGGGATGTGTGATTCTGGCTATGGCCACCAGCACATAGTCTATTGGATGTTTATATATTCTATATATCTAAAATCTCATTTTGTTGTTATTTTTTCTTTTTAAATTTATTTTATTATAGCTTGTTATTTACAAAACATAAACATGATAATCTTTTAGCATTATCCCTTGCAAAACTTTCTGTTCCAAATTTTCCCCTCCTTTCCCCCACCCCCTCTCCTATATAGCAGGTAGTCCAATGTTAAAATATCTGTTAAATCCAATATATGTATACATATTTTTACAGTTATCTTGCTGCATAAGAAAAATCGGATCTAGAAAGAAAAAAAAAACCTGAGAAGTAAAACAAAATGCAAGCAAACAATATTGTTATTTTTTAATGTAAAAATTGCCATAAAAACAAATCATATGACTGAAAAGTGAAGACTTTCTTTACTGACCTTCTATTTGGCAGATATTTTTATAGCTTGGTTCTTACCATCATACATTAAAATGTTGGGCTTTAAATTTCCACATGAAGTCTAAAAAAGCTTATTTGCCTAGACTAGCTATCTCTGTGGTCACATACTTAATTTATCATGCATTCCTTCTCCCTAGCTTGCTGCCATTTCTTTAGAGCTTTTGTCTCTACTAAATATTCTTGTGTTCATTCTTGTATGTTTCTACTGAAACTGCTCTGTGTGGGTGCAAGGAATTTGCTGTGCTGTATTAAAACTTGGAAAATAGATCATCGCTACAGTTGAGTTTATTGTTACATATTTCACTGTGACCTTATCAAATATAGCATGATTTTTTTTTTGCAGTCTAAAAATGAATATAGAAATAACCTTGTTATACTGATTAAAAATATATTTAAGGGCATGATAGAATATATGAGAAAAGAGTTTATTTAGAGCAACTTGATGGCAATCATTTGAGAAGCATTTATCAAGTACTTATTCTTTGTCAGGTTCTATATCAAGTACTGGATTAAAAGTTAAAGTTAAAATATAGTCCCTATCTTTAAGCTGCTCACATTGAAATGGGAAAGATAGCATATAAATAAAGTGGTGTGCATGAGATATGTGGAGAATAGATGGAAAGAGCCTTAAAAAAGCAGGCACTAGTGATTCATGGACCAGAAAAGGTCTATTGGAAGAGAAGACTCTAGAGTCTTGTAGGAAGCCAGGAAATTTTAAGATTTGGAGTTGAGAGGGGCAGCTAGGTGGGGCAGTGGACTCTTAATACTTCTTGGCTGTGTGACTCTGGGCAAGTCGCTGAACTCCAATTGCCTCAGGAAAAAAAAAAAAAGAGTTGGGGTTGAGGTAGCAGAACATTCTAGATCCATTTAAAAAACTATTCTAAAAAGTCTAAAACATCCAGGAAAATTCTATGATGATGTAGCATTGTGGTATGAAACGGCTCTTTGGTTTACAAAGGTTATGCCAATGAAGTTTGAAGCTCTGCTAAATCTTACTAAGGCAATACAGTTTTCATAAGCATCTGTGTTGGATTACGCCTTTGTTTCCCAAAGATCTCATTAGTTAAGGTTGTAGAATTGTATAATTAGGAGATTGGCTACCAAATGATGAAGGCTTTTGGCTTTTTAGCTTTTCATGAAGACAGTCTATTAGGGCAGGCAGGGATTGTACCAACACATCCATGATGTATTGTGGGTATAACCCCATACCAATGAAATAATTTATTTTGAAGTGTTTGAGTATTTTAAGTATACTTGAACTTTACTTTAGAATGTGTCTCCAGTTTTTGTTGTGGTGGTAGTCATAGTCTTTAGAACTCTTTATTTATAACTCCCATTTAGAAACTTGGATTTTTTTTTTTTTTTTAAGAAATTTTAAGAAAATCTATACAGATCATTTGATAGGCTAGTAGCAGCCATAATGAAAAAAGTGCTGGTCTTGAAGTCAGGAAAACTTATCTTAATGAGTTTAAATTCAGTTTTAGACACTAATTTTGTGACCAGAGCAAGTCACTTAACCCTGTTTGTCTCAATTTCCTCATCTGTAAAATGAGATGAAGAAAATGACAAACCACTCTAATAGTTTTGCCAAGAAAACCTCAAATAGGGTCCCAAAAAATTGGACATAATTGAACATCAATAGAAACAATCTGATGGGTCTCTTTCCAAATCTATATTAGCTTAAAATTCCTTCTAGGAAGTTAAAAGTTATAGGGCTATAGAATCATAAATGGAGAAGTGAAAGGGAACTTAGAGACCATTGAATTTAACTCTTTCCTTTTCTGATGAGAAAGCTAGGGTACAAAAGAATTTAAATGACTTGGTTGGTATTACATAAGTGGTAAGAGATAAAAGTAGGATTCAAACTCAGGTTTTCCTGACTTCAAGTCAGTTCTCTATCTACAATTTTACTAAGCTTCCAGAATGTTCCTTTTGTTGCCTTTCAGTCCTCCCAACTTTTATTATATGTTATTACAAGTCATTTTCTTAGTAAGGTGAAGGTCCTCAGATACTGCATTGTAGAAAATATTGCCTCTTTTCCCTGCCTTTCCACAACGGGTAAGGGCTTCTATACATCAGAGTAAGTCACAGGAGATCTTCAATCTCTTTTTTATAGTGAGATTTTTTGGTCTATTCTTGGCCTTTTCCCCCCTTTTTCTATTTTCTTTCTCCTTTGGCAGTCTCATTCATTCTCATGACTTTAGTTACCATCTCCATGCAGATGATTATCAAGTCTTTCTTAAAAGGAGGCACAATGCTTACGGTTGTTCAAACATTTTTCAGTCATGTCTGACTCTGTGACCTCATTTGGGGTTTTCTTGGAGTTATTTGCCATTTCTTTCTTCAACTCATTTAAGAGATGAGGGAACTGAGGCAAAATGATTTAAATAACTTTTCCAGAGTCACATAACTAGTAAGTTCAACTCTGGAAGATTCATCTTCTCTTACTCCTGGTCCAGAGCTCTATCCATTGTGCCACCCAGCTGCTCTGACTATAAAGAGATGCTAATGACATTGCTCTAAAATTAGTCATTCTCGTATACTTTATGTTGAAGCCAAATTGGCCTTCTTAAGGTTCTCTAAATATCTGTTTCCATGCTTTTTGCCAACCTGTCCCTCATTCCTAGAATGCTCTCCCTTCTTCCTTTTATTACTTAGAACCCTTTCCTCCCTTCAGAACAAATTAAATGCCACTTTCTATCACAGATCTCTATTGATTTCTATTTGTCAGGGCTCTTCCTTGAAATTATTTTGATTCTTTTTTTGTAAATGTTTTATTTACTTAAATCGTTGTTTTCCCATTGTCCATCACGTAGTGGACATCTGATAAATGCTACTAAATTGCTGAAGAATCATCTTTGATGTAAGAGTAATTTGCATAATGGTTTTTGTCACATAAATAGCTGCTTCTAAAGTTTTTTTAAAAGTTTCCTTTTATGCCTTTTAATATCTCTTTAGGCCAGTAGATTCTTCAACAGGTAATAATCCATGTTGTAATTTATCATTTATATTGTTTTTCCTAGCTTATGCTGTCAGTTTCTTTCACAAATCTCCTCTATAACTCCTATTCTTACAAAGTCAGCATTTTTAAAATCATAATATCTCCCTGCTCATTTAATGCTGTCATTTAATTATGTCTGCCATGTGTTGATGTCTCATTATATTACATTATTTATATATATATATATATACATATATATATATATATATATATTTTTTTTTTTTTTTTTTTGAAGTCCTGCAATAGTCTCATCTTGTGTTAGGGAATCCAGTGATTCCTGCAGATTTTGTTCTTAGGTCTCCTTTGTTTTGAGGTTTTTCTCTTTTTCTGTCTCTCTCCAAGTGCTTGTTGCCACCCATCTGTTTTCTTCTTAATCTGTAGAGATACAAACAAACCCTTTCTCCCAAGCAGTTAACCTATCTAGTCCCTTCTATTTACCACTTTCTAAATC